>NW_024093150.1:0-13813 GCF_014356525.2 Nilaparvata lugens | reverse complement strand
GCTGCAGAGTTGTTGCAAAATGCTGAGAAATTAATTTCGCTAACTCCGTGTTTTGTCCATGGGCGTTATAATTAGCAGAAGATGGTGATTGTCATGATGAAATGAAAAAAGACGGAGAAGAAGGTCAAAGAAGAGGAGGAGGAGGAGAAGAAGAAGGAGGAGGCAAGAGAAGAAGAGGAAGGAGGAGGCAGGAGAGGAAGGTGGCGAAGAAGAAGATTGAATGAAAAAGACCAAGAAATTGTCAAAAAACCACTGATTTATTGATAATTAGAAAGACCGGTTTCGGTTATTACACCATTGTCAATCTCTGATAAACTAAAACTAAATACAAGAGCAGCAGAATTTAAACTTGTAGGCGAGTACTGCTATTGGTCGAGGGCATGAACGCCTGCCATTGGCCTAGCTAGACAGTTTCCTCCCCCTAACGGTGTGACAAAATGGCGGCTTAAGCAACGGAATCGCCATGATAATAAAATTTACTTTTTAGTACACAATGAAAACCAAGAAAACAAATGTGGAAGATATAAAACAATCAAGCCGCATTTTGTCACACCGTTAGGGGGAGGAGACTGTCTAGCTAGGCAATGGCAGGCGTTCATGCCCTCGACCAATAGCATACTCGCCTACTAGTATAAATTCTGCTGCTCTGTATTTAGTTTTAGTTTATCAGAGATTGACAATGGTGTAATAACCGAACCGGTCTTTCTAATTATCAATAAATCAGTGGTTTTTTGACAATTTCTTAGTATTTTTCATTCAATATGAATAATTACCACAATATCAACTTCTCAACTACACAAAAAGCGAAGAAGAAGGATGAGGAGGAGGTGGATGAGGAAGTGGTGGAGAGGATGAAGAAAAAGAGGAAGAAGTAGGAGAAAACAGGAGAAGAAGAAGAAGAAGAAGAAGAAGAAGAAGAAGAAGAAGAAGAAGAAGAAGAAGAGAAGAAGAAGAAGAAGAAGAAGAAGAAGAAGAAGAAGAAGAAGAAGTAGAAGATAGTTGGAGGAGGAGGAGGAGGAGAAGAAGAAGAAGAAGGAGAAAATATGAAGGAGCAGGATGAAGAGGAGAAGAAGTAAGGAGGAGGAGGTGACGGAGAAGGAGGAAAAACATGAAACAGTAGCTGGGAATATTAGTCTGTGAAATTTCATTGAAAACAAAAGACGTAGATGTGGGTTAGCTGGCTTTGTATTTGTATTATATTAGTCGTTTTCATCTGTCTGTCCTGAACAGGTATTTCCTACCGAAACTTCCCACTGATTCAAATTGCTTTGTTAATGCGTAATTAATTTACTCAAAGCATTAATTCCGAATTGTAATCATCATCCTAAACTCTATAGATTCCCCTGTTTGTGTACTGTATTTAGGTGGTGTCATATGCTCTAAAGTAAATCTCAGTTTTCATCTCAAAAGCTAAACTCAAATCAAGTGAATTGGAGATAGATAAGAGATTATTGTAGATATTTACTTTCCTTGCCCTATTAACATAGGTAAGGAAAGAATTGCTTTCCGAAAAAAATTAAGGTACCCCAATTTCCAAATTTCTCTACGTTTCAAGGTCCCCTGAGTCCAAAAAAAGTTGTTTTTGGGTATTGGTCTGTATGGTGTGTGTGTGTGTGTGTTGTGTGTGTGTGTGGTGTGGTGTGTGTGTGTGTGTGTGTGTGTGTGTGTGTATGAGTGTATGTGCGTCTGTGTACACGATATCTCATCTCCCAATCAACGGAATGACTTGAAATTTGGAACTTAAGGTCCTTACACTATAAGGATCCGACACGAACAATTTCGATCAAATGCAATTCTAGATGGCGGCTAAAAAGGAGAAAATGTTGTCAAGAACAGGGTTTTTGCGATTTTCTCGAAAACGGCTCCAACGATTTTGATCAAATTCATACCTAAAAACGTCATTGATAAGCTCTATCGACTACCACAAGTCCCATATCTGTAAAAATTCCAGTAGCACCGCCCCATCTATGCAAAGTTTGATTTTAGATTCTCAGTTATCAGGCTTCAGATACAATTTAAACGAAAAACTCCAAGAGGAAAAGATTGAGCATAAAAATATCTACAATTTATGTTCAGTAACATTTTCACCTAAAATTGAAAATAAGCTCGAATATACGAGAAAATAAGATTATTCAATTGCAAACTGTTGGCAACTGTTGATTCTATTAAAACATTCACTATGAAGAGATAGCAGACTTCGTGTGTCTTCAGCGCTATTGTTCTGTCACCAGCTGTGTCAGATCTTCGAATTGTAGATTTGATATGCACGGGAACACTCTAGCGTCAGTTGATCAATTTTCATAACGGCAAGGAAAGTTGTGTGAGTGTGCCACACCAGATTTTTTTAACTGTAAATATTAGTTATAATCATTAGTGGTGAATTAATTATAATAAATTGCAATACGCGATGGAATCCAAATTGATGAATTTTCCAGTCCACATTTGATCAAAGATGAGTTCAACGCAAGTTGGCAACTATCTGCTGATCTGAAATGGTGTCTCATATTGGAACAAAATGGTGGAAATTGAAACAAACTCATACAAATTTTTAGTTTGAGAGAGTAATTCAGTAGGCATGAAAAAAGAAGAACGAACGCATAAAGAAAGAAGGAAAGAATAAGGAAGAGAGGAAAAAGAAGGAGAATAATTGGAAAGTGTAGTGATATAGAAGAACAAGATAAGGATAAAAACAAGGATGGATGAGAATGAAAGTAATAGAAGAAGAATAAAACAAGAACAAGAACTAGAGCAAAACAAGTATGAGAACGAGAAGTAAAAGTAGAAGAAGGATGTAATGAGGATAGAGAAGAAATGAGGAAGAATAATAATATATGGAACAGCTTTCAGTCTTGAGAAATTTGAGGTGAAGCGATTTCAATTTGGGAAGGTGAGAGAGGAAAATGTAATTTAATAAAGGGGATTCAAGGAAAAGATAAAGAAGAACATGATGGGAGAAGAAGAAGAAGAAGAAGAAGAAGAGAAAAAGAAAGGGAGAAAGAAGAAAATGAAACATCAATTAGAAACAGCGAGACAATGTAGGGTGGCAAGATTTAGATTAAAGTAATTATTATTTGTATTCTTCCCCTTTATTTGAGTGCCACATTCATTACACTTGATATTGTTCAACGTGAAAACATTGGGTTGGATATTGATGGATGTAATTTATAAAACTGTCCTTTCTTAATAGAAGAAGGATAACAACATTAGTAATGCAGTTAATTTGAAGAAAGGTACTTACTGTTTTAATCACAAATTTGCTTGAATCAGTTTATCAACTATTAGTTTATTTCCCAATCCGTGTCAACACTGAACAAAAATGTTCGATATACATGTTCGGCAAACATGTTTGTTGAGAAGCTCAGGGACAAACATTTAAAAAGTTTTGTCAAACAGAAAATAATTACTGTTTTTTCAAGCACTTTCAGAGTTGACAGCTGTAAAACAGCTGTTAAACATAAAACCTGTTCTTTCCACTTACAAATATATTATGTTTGGTGACGCGTCCACCCTGGCCACGGGCAAACATTGTTTGTCAAACTTGATAAAATTTTCATCAACCTTTTTAAACAAACATGTTTGTCGAAAATTTTTTCAGTGTGGACACGGCTATAGTTCTCATGATATGATTAGAATTCTAACTATGCAATTGAAATGGTTATACATTAATGTTCTAAAAAATAAATATTGGATTTACAAGTATGATCAGTATATAAACAATATTTATTTGTGCAACTAGTGCACAAAGTGACATTTTGCTGCACCCAAAGAAACGTTTATGCACGAGCCATAGGCGAGTGTGGAATAATGGTTTCTTGAGTGCAGCAAATGAACTTTGCGCAGATAATTCACATTAAATTTTTCCTACAGTTACCATTGAATATGAAAAGTGGGTAATTATGGGGAAAATTGCCTGAAATCCATCAATGTTTTTCTGTGTATTTATTATCAATAAAAACCTTATTTATTTAAATTGAATAATAATAATTAAATTAATTAAAGCACATATGGCAAGGCAACATCGTTCTCCACTTCTCACAACCACAGTCAGTGTTACCAACTTAATTTTGATTTTCCTGCACTGGTGCTCCATATAACCATAGAGAAAAAATAGCGTAAGAAGAAATCCCATGGTATAGGGCGTTTATGTCGCAACTTTAACAGTTACTGTTATCTCAATCTGATGGTCCACGTAGTTCTTTCCCATGAAGCTGTGTGATGCTGGTAGTCTCTCATATTGTGACGGTTCATACACTCTTACCCGGTCAAAACAGTAAAAATCGACAATAATCGACAGTAATCGTCTCGTGATAACAGTAAAAGTTGCGAATAAACGCCCTATACCATGGGATATCTACTTATGCTATTGTTTCTCTATGATATAACCTACTAACTTTTTTGCGTTGTCATGCTGCAAATTTGGAGTACGCAAAGTAATACTTTGCTCACTAGAGCGGAAAAGTGATTCTTTGCGGCCTCCAATCAGTGCACAAATGGTCACTTTCCAAAGTATCTGTAGGAAATAGTATATTTCGCACCTAGAGCAGAGAATGAGATTTTTCCAGCTCGAAATCGGTTTTCAAGTCCGAGGCCGTAGGCCGAGGACTAGAAAATGTTGAGAGCCAGAAAAACATTTTTGCCTGTGGTGCGAACGATATTTTTTGCCACACTACAGGTATTGCTGACAAAATAAATAAAGAATACTCGTTATCGTACCTATCACTCGATTTTAGTGGTAGAAGATTTGCAGTCTAGATTTCAGATTGTTTTAAAATTTCACTTGGAATATCACGGGCTTCGTCATCTTCAAACATTTTTGAAAATTCGGAATGCGCTAATCAACAATAAATAATTGAATAAAAATGGTTGCGAAGCAAATGCTGAATTAGTTTGATTCGAATTTCGAACTGAAATAATCGCAACTTCAGATGAAGAAAGTTGACACTCGCCCGATTTAGTGGATGACTTATTAACTACAGACTTCCATGTTAGCGGCTGGAAAGAGTACGTTTTCTGGCCTAGGCCGGACATTGACATTGTTGGCGTGTATTTTGAATGCAAATTAATTTGTTTCATCTCAATTTTTTTTATTCTCAAATAGATAAAAATGAGAACTCATTAAATTATACATTTTGAATATTATTAATATTTCATTATTTCAAATAATTGTTTCATTCATGAATTGATTGGTTGAAAATTATTTAGAAACTAAGATTTACTCAAAATTATTCAAATTTTCAGACTAATTGGATCAATTTAATTTTCAATTTTAATAAATTATCGATTATTAGTTTTCAAATGGATTATCATGTTTAAAATGAATTAAAGTTGTTCTTTATAAGAATTATTTAGACAAACATTTGATGGATTTCAGCCATCATTTTACCCATAATCAACCACTTTTCATATTCAATGGTAACTGTAGGAAAAATTTAATGTGGAATACGTGTGCAAAGTTACTCTGCTGCACTCAAGAAACCATTCCGCCCTCGCCTACGGCTCGTGCATAAACATTTCTTTCGGTGCAACAAACTGTCACTTTGCGCACTAGTTGCACAAATAACTAATAACATCATCTATAGTGAGGTCGACTTTTCAATGACAGTATTTGATTATTAGCATTGGTGTTGCTCTATGAGAGACAAGGGTATGAAACCAATGTGAATCATATGCTGACCTGAATATCACTTTTCAAATGATTCAAGGGATAAATTTAATTATTAAACATACCTGAGGGGTCATGCTTCATATAAATACTCAGCGTTCACAATAACACATAGATTACACTTCAAAACCACAAAGCATGTTAATCTCCTTTCTACTGTTCTTTGACCTCTTCCAAATTCTGTTCTCTTTCTTCTTCTTTTTATTCTTATTTTTCTTCTCCTTCTTCTTCTTCTTCTTCTTCTTCTTTTTCTTCTCTTCTTCTTCTTCTTCTTCTTCTTCTTCTTCTTCTTCTTCTTCTTCTTCTTCTTCTTCTCTTTCTTCTACTCCTTCTCCTTCTTCTTCTCCTTCTTCTTCTTCTTCTTCTTCTTCTTCTTCTTCTTCTTCTCATCCTTCTCATTCCTCCTCCACTAAGCCCTTCGTTCCAATTGACCTCCAATGACCCTAAACCCTAGCAGCTAGCCCTTTGACTGTTGGTTGCAAAAAGACCAATCACTTAGCGGTGAAAAGCCCTTAAAGCAAGTTACACTTTTGCTCAAAGAACTAAACAGCAGCATATCGCTGTAACATGTCACAACATGAACCTTTTTGCACCATATACCATCCGCTCTCTTTTTGGTTCCTTTATAATCCCCTCTCTCACTCTACTTTCCCCTTCACAACTGAAAGATGGAAGAGGAAGGATTGATCTCGTTGGAAGAAAAAGAAGTGTGGTAAGTGAGTGATAAAATGAGGACTCAGATAGAATAGGAGACATCACTAATTAATTTGATGTCCTCTCTCAAACTCGGATGAAGTAAAAAGAGGAGAAGACAAGCATAAAGATAAAAGGAGGAAGGAGAGGATGGAGAGGAAGATGAAGAAGAAGAAGAAGAAGAAGGAGCAGAAGAAGAAACAGAAGAAGAATCCTCTTTATACCTCTTCTCTACTGATGGATTTTGGGCCTTTTTAAAGTATGATGTGTGTCTGTGTTTTTTTTAAGTGTGCACTCTAACCTTGAAATCTTGAAAAAATATTGCCAATGTATCCTCAGAATACACAATATTCACATATAAGGCTCGGGTACACAAAAATCTATTATTTATTTCCACTTTTTGTGTAGTTGAGAAGTTGATATTGTGGTAATTATTCATATTTAGTAAAAATACTAAGATATTTCATTTCATTTTCAATCTGAATTTCCAACCAATTTTCGCTTTGAATGAAAAAGACTAAGAAATTGTCAAAAACCACAGATTTATTGATACTTAGAAAGACCGGTTTCGGTTGTTACACCATTGTCGATCTCTGATAAACCTCTGATAAGTGTTTAAGACAATTTCTTAGTATTTTTATTCAATTAATTATTTCAATTTCAACGAAGATTAATGATGGTTTAATGCCCCGAGAGCCGATCAGGAATGCGGAAAACGTTGTCGATTACAGTTAATAGCAGTTAAAATACAACATACATCTGTGCAACCTGGCCTCAGACTGATTCATATCACGAAGAAGAGGAGGAGGAGGAGGAAGTGGACGAGAAGAAAGAAAGAAATAGAAGGAGGTGAAGGTAAATCGGATGAAGGAGAAGAAGGATAGGGAAAGCGGGAAAAAGAAATAACAGAGAGTACAACAAAAGAATGAAACTGAGAGAAAAAAGAGTGTTGGACTAAGTTGGATCTCTTTCTCTAGTGAGTGAGATAGACATACATTCCATACTGATTATGTTGGCTTTACCCCCTCTCACTTCAACCCCCTACACTGGTAGGGTGGGGGATAGAAACCACATTTCAGTGCGGTATTTACCTTAAAGCATTGAAAACGTCGACAGTAACTACTGTTCTGCTACTGTAACCAACTGCTAAATTATTCACACAAATTAGGTTGCCCGGTGTATTATGCGTTGTTCCGCCATTTTGTGCGCTTTTGCGTGCGTGTATTAGTGTTTGGTATGTGTTAGTAAATGCCCCGTCCCTCATCCCTTGGGTACTTGCCCCAAAATTCCTCCCTTATCCAACAATCAGGGTGTCCCAATGTTTGCTAATTTTGGGAGCAACGGAAAATTTCAATCTTTGTTTCAATAAGCATGTGGAGGTCCACGTTATAATGGCAGTGGAGGAAGGAGGAAAACAGGGTTGTCGATTCTCTGCCTTGTCACTGCCTTCTATAGAGGATAGCTGATACCGGTTTATATGATGTAATATAAACTCTTCATTCTTGTTCAAAAGAAGAATCAATTATATATTATTTTCCAAGAAATAGTATATTCCGCACCTAGAGCAGAAAATGAGATTTTTCCGGCTCGAAATCGGTTTTCAAGTCCGAGGCTGTAGGCCGAGGACTAGAAAAGATTGAGAGCTAGAAAAACATTTTTGCCCGTGGTGCGAACGCTATTTTTCGACACACACAAAAATAAACAATATATATATTATATAATGAGAATAGTTGTTTACTAAGCACTTCCGAAAGCAGAAGTGGAAGGTGATAGCTCTAGCAAATCTGAGGTGATCTGAATATCAGGAAATTGTTCAAGTATTTTAATTTTTTATTCTGATTTGTCTAAATAACCTAAAAGATGATGTTCAATTATGTGGGAGGTTGAGTTTATACTTTTCTATTCTTTCAAATGACAATAAGATGATATTATTATAAATGTTCTAATTGTTGAATAATGAACACAAAAATAATGAAATGTTTTTTGATGAGCTGTTTTTTGATCACCTTTCTTAGTTCAATGTTAGCGGCTGGAAAGGGTACTCTTTCCGGCCTAGGCCGGAAAGAGAAACCTGTTCTGACGTCAGACGAGAGTCGTTTGCAAACAAGGTCTTTCAGATCTACGTAGGGACTGGAAAACAGCTGCTTTCTGTGCAGTGTGGCGAAAATATACTATCCAATGATTCAATGATGTATTTACATAATTGAGATTAAATATTTTGTTAATTATATTTCTACATTGTTGAAAGACCATCAGGCACCGTTGCAGAGGTAGAAAGGATAGCGCGATCTGTTTTGTTGAATGATAGACAAGGATAGCAACACCAATGCTAATCAAATGATTCTACTATCTTCTTCAATATAAATCATCCGCTTTCAGTCCCGAATTTTCAAGGACTTTCTCAGATAGGCTGGAAGTAACTCACAAAATCTAAAATGACTTCATTATTTTCTAAATAAGGCTCATTTTATCTCAAGCAGGTTACTCTACTTGATTCAATTCTGCAATCTTCTTTACTTTAATTCTGCAATCTTCATCTCTCTTCCTCCCATATCATTTATCCATAACTCCCTCTCACTCTTAGCCTGTCACTGTAATCTCCATCTCTCTTACTCTCATATCATTGATCCATAACTCCCTCTCACTCTCAACATGTCACTACAATCTCTATCTCTCTTACTCTCATATCATTTACGCATAACTCCATCTCACTCTTAACCTGTAACTATAATCTCCATCTCTCTTCCCCCATATCATTTACGAATATCTTCCTTTCACTTTCAACCTTCTGTAACCTGTTAATCAGCTGATAAGCATCAGTGGCGCTACTCAATTTTCGGCGGAGGAAGTGCCAACTAAATTAAGGTGTGCGTGAATAGTCCTGCTTAAGATCATCATTCTCTATTTTTTCTCATTTTTCTCTGCAAGTCTTCTAAATAGGTTCGTTTGTTTGATAAGTGGATTGCTTCAAGGTATGAGATGTGAGAGGACTTGTTTTTCTTTTTCTTCTTCTTCTTCTTCTTCCTCCTCTTCTTCTTCTTCTTCTTCTTCTTCTTCTTCTTCTTCTCCTTCTCCTCTCCTGTTCTCTTTCTTATTATGTTTTTTCTTTCAAGAAGGATGGTGAGAGGAAGATAAGATGACAAGCTCTCATCAAGGTAATACTTTAGGTAACAGTCTAGTCATTTCTTATTTTTTTCATTGATGGATTCTATCACGCATTCCTACAATGTTCTCTCCATTTCACTCCCTTATTTATCACTTCTTCCTCTTTTTCTCTTCATTTACTTTAAATGTTCCTCAAACAAATTAAACATTATTCCTCGTTACTTCAAATTGACTTTCTCTCCCTCATTTATTTCATTTTCAATCTGAATTTCCAACCAATTTTCGCTTTGAATGAAAAAGACTAAGAAATTGTCAAAAGCCACAGATTTATTGATACTTAGAAAGACCGGTTTCGGTTATTACACCATTGTAAATCTCTGATAAACAATGCTGAAATTTATTAGAGATTGACAATGGTGTAATAACCGAAACCGGTCTTTCTAAGTAACAATAAATCTGTGGTTTTTTGACAATTTCTTAGTCTTTTTCATTCAATAAAAATTTCCTCTTTAATTATCATTCATTGATATCTTCATTTACTGTTCCTTGCAGATTTGATTGAATCTATAGTAGGGTCCACATTATAATGGCAGCGAAGAATAATAGGAGAACAATGTTGTCGATCCTCTGTCTTGTCAATGCCTTCTATAGACGGTAGCTGATACAGGTTTATTGGTGTAATATTGACTGTTCATTCTCGTTTAAAATAAGAAATTAAATTTTATTAAGCAAAAAATAATATTTTCAACAATTTTATATTGATTTTTTATAATTAAGATGGAATATTTCGTTAATTAATTATTAATTATTCTATATTGTTAAAAGACGATTTGGCTACAGTGCAAAGCGAGGAAGAGATAGCGCTGTCCGCTATGATTAATGATAGACAAGGATAGCAATACCTTTGCTAATCAATCACCTTTTCTAGTTTTTCAAGATCAACTAAAATGAAAAATAACAAATTGACAAAATATTCAATCTCAATTATGGAAACTACTATTAAATAAGAGTAAATAAGTATCAAACAATTTGTAGTTGAGTTCTGATAAGAGTATTCACTCGATAAATGAATCAATGCAATGAATCAATCAATGAACTCGTGAATCAATGAATGAATAAATGAATGAACATTTCTTTCACATTTTCTTCTGTTCAAATCTTTCCCCTTCCACTCCTCTTCCTCCTCCTCCTCCTCCTCCTCCTCCTCCTCCACCACCATACTCTTATTCTTACTTTTGTCAGCATAATTTCAATTAAATTCTCTTTTCTAACCTACAGAGTCGTTGAAATCTTTTGGGAGTTTTCCACTGTTTTCTTTTTCATTTTCCCTAGATTATTTCACCGTTCTCTCTCTTTCTCCAATTTCTATTGCATCAATCTACATCTTCCTCTCTCTCTCTCTCCTTCATACTTGGTAGAGAGTTACTGGGAAGGATATTTTTAATATTCTTTCCGAAGAATGGACATTGATATGTCCAAAGCTCCGCCAATTTATGTAGATGCATTACAATATTTTCTTGTATAGTTATTCCAAATTGATTTTGTTTCATATCATTGTACAGTTCAATAATAATTATTTTCTTAGTTTATGTTATGTAAATTCATCTAAAACTTTGTTGTATTGTAAGATAATGTGTATTGTAAGCTATTGTATATAATTGTATAAGCCAGTATATATATTGTAATCTACATAAATAAAGTACTCAATCAATCAATCATACTCGTCCTCCACCTTCTCTCTCTTCATTTGTCCTCTCCTATTATTATTGTTCCTCTCGTGAAGTACTATCATCCTTGAGAGTGAGAGCGATTTAGATTTTTGACCATTTTTGCAAAAATCCAAAAATCTGGTGTGGCGCACTCACACAACTTTCCTTGCCGTTATGACAATTGATCACCTGACGCTAGTGTTCACGCGCATCTCAAGTCTACTATTCAAAGATTTAGCCAGGCTGAGACACACGAGGTCGCTATCTCTTCATAGTGAATCATTTAATAGAATCAACAGTTGCCAACAGTTTGCAATTGGATAATCACATTTCCTTGAATTTCAAGCTTATTTTCAATTTTAGGTGAAAATATTACTGGACATTAATTGAAGAGATTTTCATGCTCAATCTTTCCATTTAGATTATTTTGTTTAAATGGTATCTAAAGCCCGATAATTGAGGAATCTAAAATCAAACTTTGCATAGATGGGGCGGAGCTCCTGAAATTTTTACAGATATGGGACTTGTGGCAGTTGATAGAACTTATCGTTGACTATTTTAGGTATAAACTTTAATCAAAATCGTTGGAGCCGTTTTCGATGAAATCGCGAAAAACCCTGTTTTGACAACATTTTCGCCATTTTAGCCGCTATCTTGAATCGCATTGATCGAAATTGTTCGTGTCGGATCCTTATATTGTAAGGCCTTACGTTCCAAAATTCAAGTTATTCCGTTGATTGGAGATGAAATATCGTGTACACAGACGCACATCCACTCATACCCACACCACACCACACACACACCCACCACACCCACACACACACACACACACACACACACACACCACACACCAACACACACACACAACACCCACACACACACACACACACACACACACACACACACACACAACCACACACACACACCACACACACCACCACACAACACACACACACACACACACACCACCACACACACACACCACACCCACACACACACACACACACACACACCACACACACACAACACACCCACACACACACACACACACACGACACACACACACACACCACACACACAACACAACTCAACAAACATAGACAAACGATGACTCTGACAGTACAGTATTCTCTCTTCTTCTTTTTCCGTCCACTTTTTCTTCTCTTTCTTCTTCTGCTCCCTCCCTTACCCCTCCCGACCAATACCAACCACTCCCTTTTTTGGACTCAGGGACCTTGAAACGTAAGAAATTTAGAAATTGGGTACCTTATTTTTTTTCGGAAAGCAACTTTCCTACTATGGTAATAGGCAAGGAAATAAAATCTCACCTCCACTCTCAATCAAAAAATCACTCATCTTCAATGCTTATAACTCCAGAATAGGGAGAATTTGGCCAATGTGACGACATTTTATTGTTCCTCTCGTCAACTACTATCATTCCTGACAGTTTGAGTCATTCTAATCTTTGATTAATTCAAAGAAATCCATGGATTTTTGCAAAAATCCATGGATTTTATAAAAAAACGCAAATCTCCTAAATTTGGATGATATTCATGCTATGGATAGAGGTTGACCTAACAAGTGTTGTGCTATATTATGAGACGTTTCTCAACAATTCAGGGTGAGTTATTCACTAATTCATAAGAAAATCTAGCACAGCTAGTACAAGTCAATCATAGATAGCAGAATCCTTGAGGTTAGAGAGTAATACAGTATACCTAAAGGAAAAGAAAACTCTGGAGACAAGCTTTTCCAGCCTTAGTTTTTACTTAATCTCTCAATCAGGTGATGTGTGATTGGATGGACTACTTTTACCCTATCTTCCTTCAATCACTACTCACTCTCTCTGTCTCTCTCAATTTTCCTCCTTCTCCTCCTTCTTGTTCTTCTTCTTTGTCCTCTTCCACATCTTCTTCTACTCCTCCTCCTCCTTCTTCTTCTCCTTCTTTAACTTCTTCAATGATTGTACAATCAAAGAAACTCAAGTGGACTTCAGCTGTGACATCTACTTCTTCTTCTTCTTCTTCTTCTTCCTTCTTCTTCTTCTTCGTCTTCTACATCTTCTCCTCCTTCTTCTTCTTTTTCTACTTCTTCAATCGGTACACCGGTATACTATTAAATAAAAGTGGACTACTTCGCCTGTGTCATCTCCTTCTCCTTTATTCTCTTCTTCTTCTTCTGTTTCTGCTTCTGCTTCTCCTTCTTCTTCTTCTCCATCTACTCATTCTCCCTCTCATTATTCGTCTTCTTCTTCTGCTCCTCATTCTCTATCTCCTCATCCTCTCTTTTCTTCCTCATAATCCTTAACAAGTCTTCTCTCAGCAAGATTTAGACAAGGAAGTAACCAACTACAGTTTACCCTCTTTCAGTTCTTCTTCTTCTCTTTCTTCTCCTACTTTCCCTCTCCCTTCTTCTTCTTTTTCTACTTCTTCAATCGGTACACCGTATACTATTAAATAAAAGTGGACTTCGTCTGTGTCATCTCCTTCTTCTTCATTCTCTTCTTCTTCTTCTTCTTCTTCTTCTACTTCTTCTTCTCCATCTTCTCATTCACCCTCTTCTTATTCGTCATCTTCTTCTTCTACTCCTCATTCTCTATCTCCCCATCCTCTCTTTCTTCCTCAAAATCCTCATCTAGTCTTCT
>NW_024093149.1:0-14226 GCF_014356525.2 Nilaparvata lugens | reverse complement strand
GTCAATACATGGATATTCAAGCATATTCTTTGGAACTGAGGAATGAATGATAAAAAATTATATTTTTTTTTGTATATAACAAACTAGCCGTCAGGCTCGCTTCGCTCGCCATATTCGTCTAGGCAGGGGGCTCCGCCCCCTAGACCCCCGACTGGATCGTCCAGAAGTGAGATCAGCAGGCTCGCTTCGCTCGCCTGCATTTTTTCATTTGAGCATTTTTGTCATATGTTAGGACAATCCAGTCGGGGGTCCAGGACTAACGTCCGGCTAAACGGATATGGCGAGCGAAGCGAGCCTGACGACTAGAAATATAATATTCCCAGGATTGAAGTAGCAGTGTCCAATCAATTTTTCCGCGATAAATGCATTAAATCTTCAACTGGTGCCAACCTGACAAAATTATTAATTTAGTTGCCAGTTAACAACTGTTTCGAAGAGGTACTCTATCTAGATTATAGTTCTATAGTACATATGATATGGAAATTCCAATTATAATTAAGAGATTGGGAGAAGAAGAATATACATGCTAAAAGACGAACTTTAAACTATTAAAAACAACCCTTAGAGTGAATATTGCTAAAGATCTTAGTGCGCCTCTAAAGGGCCAACTGAACTTACCTACCAAATTTGAATTTTTGGGTAGATTTTTAGTTATGCGAGTGAGTGAGTGAGTGAGTGAGTGAGGGTGAGTGAGTGAGTCAGTCAGTCAGTCAGTCAGTGAGTGAGTGCCATTCGCTTTAATATATATAGATTTTCAAGTGTAATAATAATTTGTTTCATCTTTCTGATCAACCCGAGATACAAAATTTTAGTATAATGTATATTTGGACTGTTAATTTTTGTGATCTTTATAAAGTGTTTTCATAACCTCATTTGGACTATTCTTAACAAAATTAGGGAGAGGAACAGTTTTGGGTTTATCCTGTTGATTCTCTCCCAATCATTAATTTGATGTTGTGATTAAGGAATGTAATGAATGTAAATGTAAATATAACAAATAAACTTTGTGGAAATTATAAAGAACTGAAAATTTTGTGAAGTGGACAACTACAAGACTTAACCTATTTCGGACTATGTGTAACCTTATCTTAATTTTAAAGAAGAATAGCACAAGGTCACCTTATTGTTTTCTCTCACTATCATTCTTAAAATTGATAAAGAATAGAGGATAAACATAATGGATAAACACATAACGATTGGATTTCCGTTTCATGTATGAGGCCTACATTAAAAACTGGAAACAGAACTGCAATAACACTCTGTAGTTTTAATATTGAGAAAAATGAAAGTTCTTCCACTTACAAAATTGACCAAACAAATGTATCCCTTTTGACTATAATGAGATCCACGTTATAATGGCAGCGTTCCATGAGCAATGGTATTGCTATCATTGTCTATCATTCAACAAAGCTGATAGCGCTATCTCTTCCTCGCTTTGCTCTGTTGCCAGATCAATTTAACAATGTGGAATTAATAATAATTAACAAATATTCCATCTTAATATACGGAAATTTATTATGGAATTATTGAAAAACAGAATTTCTTGCTCAATAAAATATAATTGGTTATCAAAAACAAGAATGAACAGATCGGCTTCTAACAATTTAGAATTAATAATCAATTTACAAAATATTTCATCTTAATTATGTAAATTCATTATCAAATTATTGAAAAATATCATTTCTTGCTTAAAAAAATATATTATATGATTTCAAATGAGAATGGACAAAATATTACATTAAAAAACCTGTATCAGTACTGTCTATAGAAGGCATTGACAGAGCAGAGGATCGGCAACGTTGTTCTGCCATCTTTCTCCACTGCCATTATAACTCGGACCTCACTATATATCATTCATTTTGATCATTTTATAATCTCTGTTTCTTATTTGTGTCATGTTACAGGCTTACATGGTATTCAAAGGCCAAGGAAAATCGGACAGCTCATCTAGTGCAACCTACAAAGCGACAAGCAATAAATATTTCAATAAGCCAAGATCTGTGAACTCACAGTACAATGTGTCCATCAACTCATCAGCTGGAGCATTGGACCAGACTTCCATAACGGAGAAAGATGTACAGGTAGGTTTCATCCAATTATTTACCAATATCGTTTTTATGATAATAATTTCAGCTACTCCACTTTATCAAGTACAATATTCAATAATAATTATTTTTTCCTACAGTTACGTTGAAAAGTGGCCATTGCTGCACTGATTACAGAACGCAAAGAATCACTTTTCCGCTCTAGTGCGGGAAAAATTTTTCTGCACTCCAGATTTGCAACATGACAACGTAAAATACTTATTAGGTTATATGGAGCAACAGTGCAGCAAAATCAAAATGAAGTTGGTAACAGTGACTGGGCTGCTATAGTGAGCAGAGGTGCAACAAGCACAACACGCAAATTATTACATCATATATTATAACCAAGGACAACATTTTTATTCAATTTGACAATAAATTAAGGTTTTTATCAATAATAAATTACACAGAAAACATTGATGCATTCCAAGCAATTTTACCCATAGTTACCACACTTTTCATATTCAATGGTAACTGTAGGAAAACTTAATGTGAAATACGTGCGCAAAGTTCCTCTGCTGCACTCAAGAAACCATTCCGCCCTCGCCTAGGCTCGGCGTAAACGTTTCTTTCGGTGCAGCAAACTGTCACTTTGCGCACTAGTTGCACAGTAACTATTCTCTAATTGAAACGAGCGTTGGCGAGATCTCACTTTTGACACTATCAAAGCCATAGTCGTTGTCTTTCTGTTTGTATGTTCTACAATAACTTTCGAGAGAATTGATCAATCAGCTTTCAATTTGAACACGTACTCTTCGAAATTTTTCGTTTGAAACAAAATTGACTCACTCCTTCGTACTTTTCAGGATATGAAAATAACAATGAAAGTGCATGATGAAAAATTTTGTGATATATATATCATTTAGTCAGAAGAAGAATTTATTGCTTGAATTATTACTACAATTTTTCCTTTCACATTCATGACATCAGCTAAGGCTATCTGAGAGCTATCACACAGACAGTCCTTCATCTTTGACACATGATTTTTCCTACAGTTACGTTGAAAAGTGGCCATTGCTGCACTGATTACAGAACGCAAAGAATCACTTTTTCGCCACACTTGGATGTAATGAGCTGGTTTACGTGCGTCATATGGTGGCCGAAAGTGATTGTTTTCCGACCAGGCCGGTAAAACTTTACGGCCCTAGGCTGTAAAATGACCTTGAATAACAGCTGATTCTGATTTGATATGAACGGGTTTACAAAATAGTTTTTGAAACAGAATCAATTTATGCTTCTAGAATTGAATAAAGTATTTTGCAATAAGATACTATCATTTCATTTGGATGAATGAAATACAAATAAGATATTATAAACTACTCAAATTCAATTTTCAGAGTATAATAAATCTAACCTCAAACCTCATAGTACTGCGTTTATCACAAAACCTGTGGATAGTTTTGGAACTACTTGGACAATATCCATGGTGCTGAACGTTTTAACAAATAGTTTATGAAACAGAATCAGTTTATGCTTCTAGAATTGAATAAAGTATTCTGCAGTAATATACTATCATTTTATTTGGATGAATGAAATAGAGGTAAGATCTTTCTTCTTCTATATAATAAGAGAGAGTGGGGTTGTGTTTGTTCGCATCAAAACATGTCAACTTGTGGATTGCATACCGGAAAAACGGGAATGATTTAGATCTCCAAATTTTGAACATAGATTCTAAAAATATCAATCTCGTGCACCTGGAAGCCCAAATTTCTATTTCCTTCTAGATTTTTCAGAATATTAATGTTCAAATTCATCATGCTACCGTAGGCTATGAAGTTCCATAGCCCAAAGTGTGTATTTTTATCAGCAGGTATAAAGACTACATTTACCAACGTCTAAGTAGCGCAGCGGTAAGAAGCTTGCTTACGGAGCGATGGTACCTCGGTTCAAATCCCCGATGCTTCCCTTTTTTTGTTCTTAATTTTTTCCCTCGAAACGTATTATTATCAAATTTTTTGAAGGAATTGTTTTCATTACTATGAACTTGGATTTTATCAAATAATTATTTTCAAAGTAAAATTTTGCCACCAGTACAAATGAATTGGACATAGTCTTCATGCCTGTAGGCCTATAATTTATTGAATTTCATAAGAAAAACATGAATAGATCACAATAAAATGAGTAATAATCTTTATTCTTCAGTTATAATGTAGGCTACTATCAGACACGATTCCCAGTGAAACGAGTATTTTAGGTATTTTTTTGGAATTGGGAAAACAGAGGCTGCCTGATTCAAATTGAGGAGGATCCTAATAGAACTAAAATTTATTGATGTATTGGAAAAATCAATATGATTCTGTGAGGTTTCCAAGTATTATGTATTCTTCAGTTTCTATACTTTAATAACTAGATACTAATAACTATACTAATAGCTAGAGCTATGACCTCCACTTTTGTTTTCGGAACTGCTTAATAAACAATTATTCTCATATATATTGTTTATTTCTCTGTGTGGCGAAAAAAGCGTTCGCACCACGGGCAAAAATGTTTTTCCGGCTCTCAATCTTTTCTAGTCCTCGGCCTACGGCCTCGGACTTGAAAACGATTTCGAGCCGGAAAAGTCTCATTTTCGGCCTAGGTGCGAAATATACTATTCCGCTCTAGTGCGGGAAAAATTTTTCTGCACTCCAGATTTGCAACATGGCAACGCAAAATACTTAGTAGGTTATATGGAGCAACAGTGCAGCAAAATCAAAATGAAGTTGGTAACAGTGACTGCTGTGGCTGCTATAGTGAGCAGAGGTGCAACCAAGCACAACGCGCTAATTATTACTATTATTATTATATCGAGGATAGCAACAGCACAGTGCCACCACAGCACACACCACACAGCGCCTCGCCATTCAAACACACTACAAGTTATTTGATGGATTTCAGGCAATTTTACCCATAATTACCACTTTTCATATTCAATGGTAACTGTAGGAAAAACTTAATGTAAAATACGTGCGCAAAGTTCCTCTGCTGCACTCAAGAAACCATTCCGCCCTCGCCTACGGCTCGGGCGTAAACGTTTCTTTCGGTGCAGCAAACTGTCACTTTGCGCACTAGTTGCACAGATAACTATTCTAATTGAACGAGCGTTGGCGAGATCTCACTTTTGACACTATCAAAGCCAAGTCGTTGTCTTTCTTTGTATGTTCTACAATAACTTGAAGAGAATTGATCAATCAGCTTTCAATTTTGAACACGTACTCTTCGAAATTTTTCGTTTGAAACAAAATTTACTCACTCCTTCGTACTTTTTCAGGATATAAAAATAACAATGAAGTGCATAATGAAAAAGTTTTGTAATAATATATCATCTAGTCAGCTAAGAGTTCATTCATTAATTACTTCAGTTTTTCCATTCATTATGATATCAGCTGAGGCTATCTGAGAGCTATCACACAGACAGTCCTTCATCTTTGACACATGATTTCAGCTGGTTAGCATAATTTACAACTCTTAATAAAATTAGTGGAATTGATGGAGATATTGTGAAATCCTATTATATTGAGCGAACAATTCTGTATTTCTATATCTGGTTTTTTTATATCTGTTTAATCTAATATTATCTGGTTATTTTTATATCTTGATATTTATGTTCAACGGATCTCGAAAACGGCTCTAACGATTTTCACGAAATTTGGAAAATAGTAGGTTTATGATATGAAATTCGATCGCGCTAGGTCTCATCCTAGGCAAAACTTGCTGAACGACATTAAAAGGATGAATCATCCTTGGCTGAAAACAGCTGTGGATAGTAAAAAAGTGAGTGAGCGAGTGAGAATGAGAAAAATCAAAATATTGCATCCCCGAAATTCATAAGATGACATAGCCAGCTGTAGAATATAAACACGATCATTTTGGAGAATATGTGTTCTGTTTATCAATAAATAAAAATAACAAGCGAAGCTCGGTGCTCCGATATTCTCCCCATAATAAGAAAACAAAGATATTTGTCAATACAGCTGATGATGCTTTGGTGAACGGGAACCCATGGTACTGTTTTAAAGTTTTTACTAAATTTCCAGTGAAATTTGACAATATCTTTGTTTTCTCATTAGAATTTTTACATCAACAAACTGATATGGATTGAGATATCGATGTGCTGTTCCCGCCATTAGTTTTCTCTTGTAAATCAGTATCGAAATTATGTATCACATCACCACCTTCTCATTAAAAATCAATAATTTTGATTCGTTCGAAGGTCGAAGATGTTGAAGCGACAGAGTAATCTTTTATTTCAAATGAAACCTACTATCAAATTATTCTTGTAGAAGAAATATTTAGCTGTTTTCATAATTTCCTCTTCTGTATAAATGGAAGTTGCGGGTTTCAAAGATTACAATACAACAGTATACCAGAAATCGTTGAAATCCTTGATCGGATCGGAGTGGGATCGGGACGCTGTATGATAAGTTTATATAGGGCTCCGAAACTTGCACAGACAGAATTTCTATACGATTGAATATTCAGATATTATTATATTAAATCAATTTACTTTCACATTCTATTAATTTTTTTCATTGTATAAATTTTATTTTTCTGTATTCAATATCATTAATAAAAATATTAGATATACAGAGTGTTTCAGAAGTGGTGTCGAACATTTTAGGGTATTGTTCCTGGATGATAGGAGACTACAAATGTCGTATTTTAAGTGTCCAAAACTCAGCGGTTATCCTTATAGCTCTCATTTTGTTTTTCCCCACTTAGAAATTTTTATCTCAAGAACAAAATGATGTAGATTGATCTGAAATTCGGCATGAATATTTATGCTATGAGGACTCAAATTTATAAAAAATAAAATAAAAACCTTTCAATGTGAATTTTCAAAATAACGGCCATTTGCATTTTTGATTGCGAATTTCACGAAAACCGTTCACTTTACAGAAAATTCACAGGGGACAAAAAAGTTGGCAAATTTTATCAAAATTTCAAGGATACTCATTTATTAAGATTGGTCAAAGAATAACAGAGAAATTTATTATTTTCGTATGACCACTTTTCACAATTTAAACATCAAAATTACATTTTTAATTCCAATTAATTGTATTCAAGATGAAGCTTTGAAACTCGGTATGGCTTCATATGGCCATCCAGCTGATTTTACAATGTTTTTCAGATGCTCTTTTTTGTTCATAATCATGCATGCTGTACGGAAATAATTAATTTCTCTGTTACTCTCCAACCAATTTTGATAAATGAGGTATCCATGAAGTCTTGATAAAATTTGCTAACTTTCATGTCTCTTGTAAATTGTCTATAAGGTGAACGGTTTTCGTGGAATTTGCAAACAAAAATTTTAAATGGCCGCCATTTTGAAAATTCACATCGAAAATTTTTGGTTCTATTTTTTCAAAGTTGAGTTTTTATAGCGTAAATATTCATGCCAAATTTCAGATTAAATCATCATCTCGTTCTTGAGATAAAAATTCCTAAGTGAAAAAGACAAAATGGCAGCTATAAGGATAACCGCTGAGTTTGGACACTCTTAATACGTCATTTGTAGTCTCCTATCATCCAGGAACAATACCCTAAAATATTCTGCACCACTTCTGAAACACCCTGTATATTGTGATGAATCTTTCAAATAGATCTCATGAGAAGAGAGAAAAATTGTGATTACCTTTTAAAATGAAGAATTTGCTAAAGGAATAGTTAGCAACCGAGCGATAAGCTTACTTATCAATAACTGTATATTAGATAAGAGTACCGTTCTGTACTGAATATTTTTCTAGGAAATTATTCAATAAAATTATAATTATTTTGCGAATAAAGCACAAATTATTTACGAATGCTCACTGATTTTGAGGTTACACTTTGTTTACTATCGATCAGATGTTTTTAAAAACAGTTCGAACGCAGCTGACTGCTTCAAAGCATTGTCAAATATCATACCGGTTCTCATGCAAGGTAAAATATCATTCCTAAAAATTATAAAACTATCAATAAAGGATCAAGAATTTCAAAATAAAAAAATAGAATGTATGTATTATTGTTGAAATTACTTATTATTTAAGAAATTGTATTATGCGTCAGGTCTTATTGTAACTAAATAGGTCATAGCATGAAATTCTATTATTGATAAAATGGCAGAAATTAATTATAATAATCTCAAACCTAATAAAAATTGTACAAGAATATTAATTTATTAATAATTTAATTCAACTGAACCACATGGTAAGTAAATCTCTTTGGCAGGTCTAAACCAATCACAGTGCATAGAAATAGCACCAAGACGGTGATCGTTTGAAAGCAACACATGTTAATCTATTATCAGACACCAACCCTGCCTTATCAGTTACACTAGCACGTGTACATTGTATGAGAGGAACTATGTCTATAAGATTAAGCAGTTTTAAGAATTACATAAATCAAATTATTATTGTAATTAAAGGAATTGTATTCTACTACTTGCCACTGACGTCATGTTTACGTCACAAGCGTTCTACCAATGGCAAATTTTTATGCAAATTATTACATTGGGATTCCGAGAAGCAAGGTCTAGCCTAAAAGCTTAGAGAAAACAGCAGCACTTCCCTTTTGAAATCCTCACCGTGCAGATATCTTTTATAGTTACCAAAGACCTATTTGTAAAATTTCTTGTTCGATTTTTAAATGTTCTATTTGTGAGCCGATATTTTAGGCCAATTTATTTGTTATTCGTAAATTTCTGTTCTCATCAATCGATAAATCTAAAAGCTTAAAGTAAATTATCCCTTAATTAATTCGGTGAAGGAGATATTTAAATTAAAATTCCCCACGTGCTGAAACCGAAGCCTGGATTGCCGCCGATCAAACGATTTTTTGATCTAAAGAAGAAAACCACGACCGCCAAGGAAATTCACGTGAGTTATAAGTTTTAAAAGGGGCCCCAATCTACGCTTCGAAAATATTTCAGTGCAGAAAAACATAAATTTTTCTTCGTTAAATTATTGCCACGCCGACAAGCGCTTTAGCATTTAAGAGTCTAGAATTTATTCACATTTAATTTATAAGAATTGTAGTTGATTAACTATCCTCCGCTGCCTGAACCACGACCCCGAACATTTTAAAAAATATTTCTATAATTCATTTTTTCACTATTTTTTCAAACTGTTAGATTTTTATCAATTGCAAAATTCTGTTGAATCACGCATGGTATCATGCAAGCACAAGAAAATTTTTAACTATTCTATAATGCTAAATTATTATCAACCTGTGAATCAAATTCTGAATCTGCACTGTATGATTACATATTTTATTATAATATATTTCAGTTTTGTTAATTCGCTTTCTGAGTTCGATTATTTCTTAAGCCTGTCAATTATTGTGTCTGATACGTTCTATATCATCAAGAACCGATCGAATACGATCATTGGAATAATTGAATAAGCTGGATATTGGAACAGGTCTAAGTGGATGTAGCGAGTGGGGTCAGATCGAGATATTTATTCTTTGTCTTACCTGCTCATATATCAGCTTTTATCTGTTACCTACCTCGAATTTGGAGCGAACTCATCAATTGTACAGCAGAGGCAGCCATAGATCATATAAATTCCTACAATAGAGCTTAAAACCCGACAAGACTCTGTTCTCGAAGTATATTCTGAACGATATTTGGTTCAAATACCGTATTTTTTTTAATCCTTCAGAACTTATTAGAGACGCAGTCCCGTAAATTATCTACATCGGGATTTTTGCTCGACCTGTATGATTTTGTATGCTCATTCTTCACAGGTAATAATTTTAAGGTATCCGTATTCAGTGTTTAGCGATCGCTACACTACTTATAAAAATTTCATCACAATACAATTGTCATTAGAAGAATCAAGGGTGAGCGAGCGTTTAGGCCTCCCGCGATTCCGACAATTGTATTGAGTCTTGTAGTGAGTCAATCAGTCTGGTGTTCACTCAGCGTCCTCCACCGCATTACAAAATTTATAGCCACTACACCACTGACTCAGTGCAAGATTCACCCTACATGTGTGAAGCCGTTAAAAAACGCACCACATGATTTGCCGGCCCAACGTGAGGCATTTAAATACAGCATTACATCACCTACGTGTGTTGTCCTATCCTTGGAGGTGAGAGTGACTCCCCCAGGAAAACGCACCACATGATTTGGCGCCCAACAGTGATAGGCATTGAAGAGGTGGATAATCGACTGCGAGGATTATTTAGTTGCTCAGTATACTATAGCGCTGACAACGGGAAAATTTTTTGAAAAATTCATGGTTGTGAATTTCTTCAAATTTAATATTAACTGTTCACTATTATATAAAATAACAAGAAGTACCATACCCAATTTTTGAACAGAAAAGAAATTTATCGATTGATGAATTTTTAGAGAAAAAATCGAACTCAGAATTTTATTATCGTGTTATTCGAAAATTGGTCTGCTATAAGTCATAGGTATAAGAGATATCATAAGAAAGGTCATATTATTTGAAGAATATCAGGTCTATATTGAAACAATTTATAAATATTTACAGAAAAGAGGATTGAAGTTATTTACATTTTTAAAAGTTTTTAAACATAAAGAGGGAAGTAAATTAAATCACGGATATATTGCGGAATAATTTAAGCAGAGTATCACTGCTTTTATATAAAATTTTGCGAAGAATACTAGCCCTATATATAATTGTGGCAAGAAATTATAAGAATAAAATATTTATAATAATAATAGTAATAAAATATAAGTGACGTACCTTCATTACCGCATGAGTGTCCATTGTATCCTGTATGTTCTTATCATTTTATGTTAACGATATTGCTACTTTGATTCACTTCATCACTGAACATATTATTGAAGCACACTTTTGTATTCCTTCACTTCAACGAATTTTTTACACTATTTCAACTGTGGTCATTCATTTGTAATCTTGCACATAACCTCACATATTCGCGGACGTTTTACTGCACTCGCATCATTGTATCATTCAATAAACCATGGAAAATCCACACCGCATCCTGGAGCCACATCAGCGATGTCAGAGACGGAGGATGTTCGCGCGGGAGAAATGCCCATGTACCACCGTTCCAGAAGTCCAGACGCCCGTAGCTCATACCACAGAGTTTCCGCCGCCGACCGAAGGCTACATAGGCCTACCCGCCCCTTCCGTGTTACAGATGAGTCTCATCCTGGAAGCGTTGAACAAATAAATAAGAACTACGACCAAATCAATGAAACAATGAACGATATGGTTAGAGAAAACAAACGAGCAAATGAAGAACTAATTAGAGAAAACAAACGAGCAAATGAAGAATAATTAAGGATATCCGACAGATGCGGAACACAAGTGAACAGAGTTTCAAGAAATCAGAACAAAAGTTGAGGGAAGCGGAAGAAAGCAGGATATCAGGATGGCAAATCGAGGAGAAACATCAGACAATTAAAATCAATATTGGACCAGAGATTGAGCCCATGCATGCGAAAGCAGACATGCTCAAGGAGGAAGTCATCAAACAGGCAAGCGTACGTGACACAGGTATGGAAAACCAACCCACCGAGAATGAAGACTGAAGTCGCGCCGCACCCCGCAGAACGCCAAGAGGAACCGGACGACATCACCCGCCAAGCCGAGGACGTCATCCATCAGGTAGAGGGACAGCCCGTACCACCGCGCGCGGACACCAGGAGTCCAAGGACGTTGCCCGCCGAGTGGAAGAGCAGCCCGGACCGCCGACCGCACGCATCTCCCATCCACCAGGACAGCACCTGCAACACATCAAATCAGATCCATCAAAAACAATCAGAAAACAACATTAGAACAATTAAAATCCGCATAAATCAAGACCAACACACAGAAGCAAAACAATTCAAGAAAAAAGAGACATCTAGAAGACCTACAACCACCGCCGTCATGTTAGGCTAAAATCGTACATCAAGCTCCTACCAGCATGCAAAGAAAAATGAAGATAGTCCAAGAAGGGACCTACAATCACCGCAGTCATGTTCGGTTAAAATCAAGTAGACTGTACACCGGCATGCAAAAAGGAAAATATTATCAACAAGAATCCACACACATCACCGGCATGTAAGGTTTAAGGATATCAAACCGCATGTTACCGGCAACAAAGAGGAACGAGTTTGTAAGAATCGATCTACACCACCGGCACATTCGTTTTAAGCAAAGTTTAGTAAAACGGATAGTTGCAAATCGGAATTGGACCTTGAATAACACCGAAATCAAATTTAGATGGGGGCTTAAGGAATAATTTTGAATCAAATGAAAGCTACGTTGTGAATTACACAATCATCAAACTTCTTCATAATCACAGCCTACCATTGAATCATTACTTTGCAGACCAGCATCTTTTACTGCAGCCTAATCATCAACATAACCTAAGCTTCGCCGCATCTCAGCTAATAAGGAAATTATTAATTCACTTCAAATGAAGAAAAGAAATTAAATCAACTTTAATCAAGAAATAAAACTGAAAACAACTTTAGAATTTACCAACCTGATCAAGCCATCCGCCTCATGTTACAATCATCACAGAAACAATCGCCTAGTTATATCCGCCCAACTGGAAAACAAAAACAAAAATTGTATTATCCACAGAAAATAATTATAAATTATAAATCAGATGAAGTTAGTAGTGAATAGGAAGAAAGAAAATAAACAAAGTTTATTTGAAAAAATATGTCAATATAACCTTGAAATACAGAATCGATAGAAAAAATCTATTCAGAACAAAGCCTGTTCGATAATTTTCTTCGTCCCACCAACCAATGTGTGCGAAATCCTAGAGTCAATGTTAAAGAATCCAAGCAATATCGTTATTCAATTATTAATGTAACATATTATTTAATGTGAAATCAAAGCAAAAACGCAACCAAAAATATATATTTATGTTAATTTGCACGAAATGCGCATGTTCTATGTCATATATGAATATATCTCTAAAAAAACTCCAAGAAAATGAATTCTTACCTTTAAATGTGAAATTATTACTGTTGCATCAAAAGATCATGAATTGTAATTCAATTGATAAATGTAATCTTAAGGACTTATATTTGTAACCACATTGATAAAAATCAAGAAAGCCATTTCAAGTGTAATCCTGTTTGTACGCAACGTACTAAGCGCAAATAAGAAATTGCTCGAGTCAAACGGTAGACGATTGTCTCAAGTCACCGAAGTAAAATCACACTCTCACCCAATTTATGTAAAAGCCCAACCAAAGAGTCGAAACCTATTAACTATGAAAAAATGATGAAAGTCTTATTTGTTTGCAAATACTATTCAAATCTTAAGAAGTAATATGTGAAATCTTGTATATTTGTTATAGTTATGGGTCTGCTCATAAGCCACCCGTGAATGGAAGTTGTGGAGTTTTTTAATGAAGGATCCAAAGAGACCTCATTAATTATTGTATTTCGATTGTATCCAATGAAAGGAACAATCAATTATATTTTCTCGTAGCCAAAAGTGCACGATATATGTTTCCAGTGTTAAGTGTTGAGTTTTCGTAGAAGTAAGAGATGAAATAGTGTATTCATCACAATATCGGATTTTTCAAATAGTCATTGTTTCGACTCGTCTCCCAATTACCTATTTAAAATATCCTGGGGGCTTTTGTGTGATGAATCTTTCAAATAGATCTCATGAGAAGAGAGAAAAATTGTGATTACCTTTTAAAATGAAAGAATTCGCTAAAGGAATAGTTAGCGACCGAGCGCGATAAAGCTTACTTATCAATAACTGTATATTAGATAAGAGTACCGTTCTGTACTGAATATTTTTCTAAGAAAATTATTCAATAAAATTATAATTATTTTGCGAATAAAGCACAAATTATTTACGAATGCTCACTGATTTTGAGGTTACACTTTGTTTACTATCGATCAGATGTTTAAAAAACAGTTCGAACGCAGCTGACTGCTTCAAAGCATTGTCAAATATCATACCGGTCTCATGCAAGGTAAAATATCATTCCTAAAAATTATAAAACTATCAATAAAGGATCAAGAATTTCAAAATAAAAATAGAATGTATGTATTATTGTTGAAATTATTTATTATTTAAGAAATTGTATTATGCGTCAGGTCTTATTGTAACTAAATAGGTCATAGCATGAAATTCTATTATTGATAAAATGGCAGAAATTAATTATAATAATCTCAAACCTAATAAAAATTGTACAAGAATATTAATTTATTAATAAT
>NW_024093148.1:0-14763 GCF_014356525.2 Nilaparvata lugens | reverse complement strand
AAACAGCTGAGCTGAGACCTAAAAATATCAGCTGTTGTTTGAATTGATCATTTGCACTTGCATCTACAAAGCAAAAGGCCAAAAGCTCTAATTCGATCGATTTTGAAGCTTTTTTATTAATGACAGAAATATATTGAAGTTAAAACAGATATAAAACTTGCTTTGGTTCTTTATTCATAAATTTCAATTAAAATACATAACAACGAGCACAAATTCAGGTAGGTACAACTCCATGCCTGTCTCCTTTTGAGGTTATCTTCTGTTATGATGAAAAAATAATACTGTTTTTCTGCTCGAATATTGAATTAATTTGTATCTTCTCCACAACAGAAAGTTATTTCAAGTCTATTTATACAGAAAATCCAAATAATTTTCTTTTATTCTCATGAAACTTCTATTACAATACTGTAAAATATAAAGCATCTTTTCAACATTCAACTTTTTCTTATTGTATTAAAGGTATTAAAATTTGGTCTCTGGCAGACTATCCATACTCTAAATGTTCAACTTTAACACACAATTAGCCTTCTCAATTTTCAGAAATAACTGAATCGCTGCAAACCTTATAATAAGAAATCCTACTATCACAACCATTCAACAACTAAAAATGAGTGAATTCACTTGTTGCTTACTTTTACAACGTTCATTATTAATGATAGTTGATAAATAACACACTCAAAAATAGTCAATCCAAGGTGCAATTCCTTGAAAGCGTGTTGACACGCGTGGTTATAGTCATCAACGACTAGAGCACATAGCCTATGAATTCATTAGATTCAATGATTCATCAGATATAAATCGTAAAAGCAATATAGCAGCTAACTCTTCTAATTCATCTGTCGCTTTAAAGTTCATAAAACATAAATATTGAACGAGTCATCCAATCTATGAATTTATAGGTTATGTGCTCTAGCCGAAACGCCTCCAACCACGCGTCTCGACACGCCTGCTTTAGCAGTACGTCTGGAGATGCCTTCAAGGAATTGCACCTTAGAGTTTAAAATTAAATACTACTTGACCAGTAAGTTTGCTATTAAATGAACTATTAAATTTGTTATTAGTTATTATAAGTAATTCTTCTGTTACTTCACAGGTGAACTGAAATCTTGAAATCTAGGAATGGGCAATACAGTAACAGCAGCCGAGATAGCTGCCGCCCAAATAGTGAAGCCAGTTGGCTCGGAAGAGTCCAGCTGGCAAGGTCAGCTGCCTCCGGGCCCCCGCCAATCAGCAAGCACCAACATGCCAGCAAAATGATGTCGTCATATGCGGGCGAAATACCACCTGAGTGTCCCATGCATAGACCGCTCAAAACACCTCCGGTAAGTGATGATTCAGCTATTTTAGGCTAAAAATTTTCACAAATAGTATTCACAAATGTTACCATATTGATATATGTGATGACACTCTCTTAACTAATTATTGTTATTAAGTATATTCCATCCACACACAATTGGACTCAGAAATGAAAGTCGTTTACTTGTAGTGATCCCACTGGAAGTCTTTACAGCCGTGGTCGTCATTTTAGTCTGTTCTCTGGTTGTCAGACGTCCTCCCAGAACTCCTTCATGGAATAATAATTCTTTCTAAGTAAATGGGTCTTCAAGGTTCTCCTGAAGCTCACAGGATCTCTGTACCTCCGTATTCCAAGGGAAGCTTGTTGTACACCCTGCTTGCCACGTTTAACACTAGACAAGGCTAGTGTTGTTCTTTTTCTGTCGATGTGGATAGGCTATTGTCTCTCTGTCTTGTATTGTGATGATGAATGCTGGAGCTCCTTTCAAATATTCTGGATATTTCAATATTGTAGTCGCTGACTCCAATATGTATACATCAGTTAATGTTTCGGATGGACACGTTAAGCCGTCGGTACCGGCTGCCTAAGATGCAGTCGTAGGTCATGTCAGAGGCCCTGAAATTGATCAGTGCGACCTGAAAACTCTGACACCAGACGAGCCAGCCAGGTCACTCGATATTATTATTATATTATTTATCAGTTAATGTTAACACATGCAATCTTTGAATATCGGTCTACAATGTTCGATGTAGTGTGCGCCACTTATAATTCTTAATATTCTTTTTGTAATAAGAATACTCTTTCCGCTTCTGAGCAATTTCCCCAGAATACGATAACCTACCATAATTTGATACACTGTGGAAGATCCATGATAGACTTTCAATAATACTTCTGTGTCGGAGTGATCTGTGGTCTAGTGGATAGAGTGCTTGCGTAGCAGCACAGAGATCCCGGGTTCAAACCCTCTCAATACCAAAAGTTTTTTAACCAGATCACTCTGTGTTATCGGATGGGCACGTTAAACTGTCGGTCCCGGCTGAAGTAGACAGTCGTAAGGCCCATTGACGGCTTAAATTATATATTCAGGCGGTGGGACCTTCCCGCAAGGGACTCCCCACCACAAAAGCCATACGAATTTACTTTTACTTCTTTGTCTACTATTTTCTGCAGGCGGCGAGCAAGGCAACCACACATTGAATTCACATAAATTTATAATATTTATTAATGTCGATTTTAGTATTGATTGTTTGTAGATTCATAATGTGTATTAATGATAAATTTTAGTGACGATGTTCACTGCATTATGTTTTTGTTTGCTGTGTTGAATAAATAAAATATTCTATTCTACACTACATTGAGTCTCTTGACAACATTATTCATGTGCTCTTCCCATCGTAGGTTGTCAACAATGTGTACTCCTAAATATTAACATTCTTATTCAGTTGTATTTTTAAGTCAGATGTATAGGCTTTGTAATCAGTCTGAAGAGACTGCACGCATATCACACTGGATTGCAAGAGACAGGGGCAAGCAGAAGGGCTCGTTTGGCTGCAAGCAACCAGGTGATGAATGGGATGGTAGTATAGGGAAACTCCTGGATCTTGTAAATGACACAGGTATTGGTTTGCCCAACTAGCGTACTGGGACACACAATAAGCTTCGGTGACGTGTGGGGTTCTTTGAACATTTAGATCCTTGAATCCTTCCCTTCAAAACATTACAAGGATACTCTTCAATGTTGATTGAGAGGTGAAAGAGTGTTCATGAAGGGCCTAGTGTCCGAAAGCGCTCCACTATGTGAGTAGAAGCTAAAGCTTTTATTTATAAATACCTGACTGCTATGTCGTGATTAGTTGTTCAAAAGTGATAACAGGATATTCCAAGTAGATTTGTCGGCCAGGTTAGCCGAGATGATCAGGTGTCATCTCAATCATCTCTAATCAGCCAATCGGAGAGCCTCCTGTCCTACCAACTCCTCTGGAATCGCCGTCTGTAAAAACACCTAATATGGTCTCGCCATACGGCATTGTACCCTTCTTCTGCTAGCGCTACCTGGTCGTGGGTTCGAATCCCGCCGGCAGGCATAGATTTGATCATGTCATCCTATTTGCCACGCACAAGCTAAAAGCTCATATGCATCATCTGCAATAAAAATGTAATAACTTTGTTACTTCCCTTAAAATGTAGAAGTCTTGTGAAATGAGAACAGTTTACTCTACAATGATTTTATACTAGACAGGTACTATGTTTCACATCATATTAATATCGGGGCACCGAGCTTCGCTCGTTATTTTATTTATTGATAAACAGAACACAATTCTCTAAAATGATCGTGTCTATATTTCACAGCTGGCTATACGTCATCTTATGAATTTCAGGGATGCGATATTTTGATTTTTCACATACTCACTCCCTCGCTCACTTTTTACTATCCACAGCAGTTTCAGCCAAGGATGAATATCCTTTATCGTTCAGCGAGTTTTCCCAAGGATGAGACCTAGAGCAATCGATTCTTTATCATAAACCTACTATGTTCCAAATTTCGTGAAAATCGTTAGAGCCGTTTCGAGATTCGTTAAACATAATAACCTATGTAAAAATAACCAGATATAAAAGTACAGAAATTGCTCGCTTAATATAATAGGACTTATTTTACAATGACAAAACAACATAACTATAAAATCATGGAAATGGAAAAACAGGCTTAAAGCCTTACTATTCAATTCCAGAATTTTTATTGCATATTAAATTTTTATGCTATTGCATGTTCAAAAGAGTTTTGATTCTTCATGTGTGCTACAGTGAGGTCCACGTTATAATGTCAGTGGAGAAAGATAGAAGAACAACGTTGCCGATCCTCTGTCTTGTCAATGCCTTCTATGGATGGTAGCTGATACATGTTTATGATGTAATATAACTGTTCATTCTCGTTTGAAATAATCAATTAATTTATTAAGCAAGTAATTATATTTTTCAATAATTTCATAATGAATTTCATAATTAAGATGAAATATTTGTTAAAAGACGATCTGGCAACAGAGCAAAGCGAAAAAGAGATAGCGCTATCCGCTTGTTGAATGATAGACAAGGATAGCATACCATTGCTAATAAACACGCCATATAACGTGGACCTCACTATAGATTTGTCCGTTATATGGACATCGTAAAGTAAGTTTTCAATCCAGGGCTTCTAGATTGCATTAGGTTATATTATTTCATTATTACTATTCTCTTATTTTTAACTTGTAATCTATTCTAAAAATGAATATTTTGTTTTGTTGTAGCAAACAGCCGGGGGATGTCCAGTGGGCGCCGATAAGATGACAGACGTTGATCCAAGAAATATGGTGAGTTGCATACTTTTTTCATAATTGTCAAATTTTTAACTGATGTTTCAAAATATGTAGGGATTATGAATTTTAATGAACTACTATTCTCCACAGTGCTTCTTCTTCCTTCCCCTCCTTCTCTTCCTCCTCCTCCTACTCCTCCTCCTCCTCATCATCATCCTCCTGTCTACTGGGTCATATGAATAAAGTTGAGCATTTGCTATACTTCTAAAATATGGAGCATTTGCTCATTTTCTAAGAATAAACGTGAGCAAACCTTTCGCTCATGCTCATCAAAAATAATTTGAGCATTTGCTCAAAGTAGAAGCTTATACTCAAAATTGTATGAATAAACTAGAGCATTGATCAATTTGAAGCAAATGCTTCAAAAAAGGTGAGTTAGTATAGAGCAGCTTATCACCTTTTGCTCATAGTAAAATGGCTCAACTAATTCGTATGAGGAAGAGGAACTATACAGATACGATCCCAACCAATAGTTGAGAACTATAAAACTCTTTTTAGATTCACCATGATATATATCACCATTATCCCTACAAAAGATAGCCATCAAAATAGGAAATAGGCATTTAAGAAGATGAGGTGTAGAGATTATAGAGGCTATTGATATTAAAGAATATGCTAAAGTTATTATAGAGATGACATTTTATCACGCTATTATTCAAAATTCTAAAACTCAACTAACCTAAAACTCTATTCATAATTAGAAAACAGAGCAGACGACGCAACACAAGCGGTGCCTACTACTTGCATATTTAGCGCTTCCGTGAGCTATAAAACAAAGTAAGGCTTAAAAGCGAATCAGCTGATGAAAAATCTTAAAATACGTGAGCATTTGCTCCAGAGTCAGGAGCTAAGGTAAGAGTATAAGGTAAAGCTTATCATATAAAAATGAGCAAATGCTTTCGCTTTTACCTTTTGCTCATGAGCAAAACCTTATGCTCCATGCTCTTGCTCATGAGCATTTGCTCTGGTTTTATTTCATATGGGCAATTATTTTTCTCCTGTCTTCTTCTTCTCCCTCCTCCTTCTTCTTCTTCTTTATTTCCACTGAACCTTCGCCGTTTTACTATGTTCAACCCTAAACAAGAAAGCGGAACAACTGATAAAAATACTATATGATGTCCACGTTATAATGATGTGTGAGAAATATAGTAGAACAGCTTTGCCGATTCTCTTCTTGCTACTGCCTTCTATAGAGGATAGTGATAGCCCTACCGGATATCTGATGTAATATGATTGTTCGTTTTGTTCAAATAATAAATATATCTTATTTGTCTAGAAAATATATTTTTCAATGATTAAATAATAAATTTTATGCTTGAGATTAAATAGTTTGGTAATTATATTTCTACATTGTTGAAAACGATCTGGCAATGTTGCGGTGCTACAAAAGGTTAGCGCTATCTGCTTTGTCGAATAGCCAATTACCAATGTTAACCAATGTTAATTCTGCCATTAAACGGGACCTCACTATAGGATATTGTTGACCGAGCGAAGTGAGGTCTAAGATTCAAGTCGACGGTTTGGCATTTCTCTTAATGTTATATGTTGCGCATTCACGGCGAAACGCGGTAATAGATTTTCATGAAATTTGACAGCTATTTCCTTTTTTAATTGCGCGTCGATTGTATATACAAGGTTTTTGGAAATTTGCATTCCAAGATAATATAAAAGGAAAAAGGAGCCTCCTTCATCGCCAATATTAGAGTAAAAAGAGACTATAGAATTATTCATCATAAATCAGCTGACAAGTGATTACACATATGTTGGAGAAGCCAGTCTATTGCTGTATTTCCATAAGGTCTATGGCCGGTTACAGAGCTCGCCCGAACGTCAGTGCGTATGCACCATCCTGACCATACATCAGTTTTCTGACTCACAAAATGGACGCATGTACAGATTGTTTAATTGCAGCTTATTATCTTCGTAAACGAAAGATTAAAAGACGTAGATATCAAGTTCACCCGATGGTCGCCCAAAGAGCATATCAAAGGAAATTAGTACATTATATACATCATTGCTTGGGGTGAAGATACATTTTTCAACTACCTCAGAATCTCCATCAGAAAATTTTGATGAGTTTTTCGAGCTTGTATCACCATTGGGAATACTTGCAGTCAATTTAAGCTACGGATCAAATAAATGTAGATAATATTAATATATATATGATTTTTTTCAATAAAAAATTTAGAAATGATTGAAGAATGTATAGAAACTCTGAATTCAAATTATGACACTTTGATTGAATTCATTCTTATGCTATTCAATCAATATCAGCTGATTGTCGGGCAGAGGTGTTAGCACATGGTTATGTTGAGCTTCAGTACAGCTCTGAAAGCTTCTATTTGCTTCAATAGCGCGTCAGTCGACGATGGAACGGATGCGCACGAGCTCGACCGATGGTATTCATACGCTGTATAAAACGCATGGTCCTGCCGTGCGCGTGCGTGCCGTCAGTCCTGCTCTGTACGGATACATGGAATATCTATGAAAAGACAAGCGTGACTGACGTACGCACTGACGGTCGGTCGAGCTCTGTAACCGGCCTCTAAAGTTTCAATCAGGTACTTGTGGATGAGAATACTGCGTGAGGTCTACTGTTCACAGAACTACTAGTTATTCATTATGAATAAATACCACAGTAAAACCATCACAACTACTCAGATAGATAGGGACTATATTTATTTCTATTCTATTCCATATGTATTTTGTCTGATTACAGAATTATTCTTCTCAGTTTGTGTTAGTTTTGCAAATGAATTGGCAATTTTGTTTTGGTTCAGATGCCACCCCACCAACAACCCGCCCTGATCAACCGTTTCCATGCCACTTGACAGAGAAACGTCTTCTATTCCAAAAGCTGGCGAAGAGGGAGGGTCTGGGTCTACCCTTCACAACAGGTCTGTTAACAATTTTTAGATCTTATCTTCAAATATTGAATTTATACCAAAATTAATAAGTATTTATTTTTAGCTCTCAAAGTATTCATTGATACACAGAACACAATTCATAAAAATGATAGAGGAAGCATGTGTAACGCTAGTTGGCCTCCACGGTGCACATTGGGTAACGGTAAATGGACTAGCACAGGGCTCTCCAACCTACGGCCCGCGGGCCACATCCGGCCCGCGGATGAAATTTGTCCGGCCCGCCGAGAGTTATTGCAACAGATTTTTTTAAATATATATTTATACACATTTTTGACAACAACTGTGAGTTCAGTGCTCTTTTCTTACTAGCCACTCCTTTTCTTATTATTTCTTAATAAGTGTAAAATAAGCTGCAAACAAGCAGCGATCAACCATTGCGAGATATTAGCAAATGGTCTGCACGGACTGTACATGTCCCTGTGTACGTGCGCGCAAACTGTCTGTGTCTAAATGGGCGGACATTTTGCAAATGGGCGGAAAACAAATGCAATCTTCTCAATAAAAATAAGTATTCTCTTTGAGCTTGGTAGCTTTTTGTTATTTCGTGTATTGTCAAGTTGTCTTATTTAAGAATCACATTATTATTTTGTTTAACTTGCTAAATTCATGCATTTTCAAGTTTTCTTATGACCTTTTTACACTCAATAAATTGGACTTAGTATTTAAATGAAATGAATTGGTTTGTCTCTTCCTGTGTTTTAATTAAACCTACTTAAAACTCCTCATATTATTTTAATGGAATAAAATTAGTAGAATTGATGATGATGTTGTGAAATCTCTCCATAATAAGAAAACAAAGATATTGTCAATTTCACTAAAAATTTATTAAAAACTTTAAAACAGAACCATGGTTTCACGTAGTTAACCAACGCATCATCAGCTGTACTGAGGAATGAGGATACAGAAACATCCTTAACCTAATCTTAGTAGTCTAGAGCTCCTAAATAATCGGGTGACAATAACTAAAGTAATCAAAGTAATGAATATTATACATGATATCAAAATATATACACCTTTGTAATTATTTTCTAGGTAAATTTAAATTTTCTTTTAGTAAAAGGGATAATTATTTTTTTTATGACCACTCTATACAGCTGGTCTGTTACTCTGTCTCTGACTTGGAGACTGTCTATCATGTCTTTGGTATTTGGCTTGAGAAAGGTTTTCTCAAGGTTTTCTGGTACATAATATAATATAACCAATATAGGACTGTTGTATTGAATTTAGGACATTGGAATTCAACTCATTTTTATCATTGAAATTTGTGTTAAACTTTATTTTGCTGTGATTTTTAAAGGTTTGAAATATAACCTTTCAAGTAAATTTTTTCTCAAATAGCCTATAGATACTCAAACCAAATACCAAAGACATGATAGACAGTCTCCAAGTCTGTGTCTAAATGGGCGGACATTTTAAGTGGAAAACAAATGCAATCTTCTCATAAAAATAAGTATTCTCTTTGAGCTTGGTAGCTTTTGTTATTTCGTGTATTGTCAGTTGTCTTATTTAAGAATCACATTATTATTGTTTAACTTGCTAAATTCATGCATTTTCAAGTTTTCTTATGACCTTTTTACACTCAATAATTGGACTTAGTATTTAAATGAAATGAATTGGTTTGTCTCTTCCGTGTTTTAATTAAACCTACTTAAAACTCCTCATATTATTGTAATGGAAATATAATAATTTTACACCCCCCAAATCCCCCGTCGACGAGTCAAATCTATGTACATCCTTGTTTTTGGCCCTCTAAGCCTCCCAAGAATTAACAATGTGGCCCTTGGATAAAACGTTGGAGACCCCTGGAGTAGCAAATAATGGCGGTCGGACATACTTATGTTCTCCTGACCGAAACTAGACAACATCTCAAAGAATTTGGAAATATACAGTGTATATCTAGGCATTTGAGACTCATGAGCTATATATTTGTTTTGTATCTGCCATACGCTAAATAACTAAAATGGGAAAGTACCAACAAATACAGCCCAAAACTGTTCCATCCCCAATTTTGATTTATACAATATAGTCCAAAAGTTTTGTGTTAGAAGTAAAAGGTGTTTCATGATATGAAAGGGTAATTTAGTTTTTTGTTTCATATATCCAAAATGAACTATAGTTCCGAGAGAGATCATTTAACCCGCTCTCCCTCGAAGACACGAGAGGTCTCTTTGTGTATCACTCATACTGAACTGACGTGCTATGCACTCACTACACACTCCTGTCCTTCTCTGCACTCACATCTACCTCTCACTCGCACTAACTGTGCTGTGTCCCTCTTTCTACTGTGTACTACTAGACGAGTGTTTACAACATTTCATTATCTCTGATTCTAGTTAATCTTCTAGGTACAGAGAAACACTTTATCTTCATCACAACAATGTTCTAATTTATTGATCGAGCGAAGTGAGGTCTAAGATTCAAGTCGACGGTTGGCATTTCTCTTAATGTTTAAATGTTTTTATGCTGCGCATTACGGTGAAACGTGGTAATAATTTTCATGAATTTGACAGGTATGTCCTTTTTTAATTGCGTGTCGACGTTATACAAGGTTTTTGGAAATTTTCATTTCAAGATAATATGAAAGGAAAAGGGAGCCTCCTTCATACGCGAATATTAGAGTAAAAATCAGACTATACAATTATTCATCATAAATCAGCTGACAGTGATTCACAGATGTGGAGAAGCCAGTCTATCGCTGTATTTCCATAAGGTCTAGAGTTTCAATCAGGTACTTGTGGATGAGAATACTGCGTGAGGTCTACTGTTCACAGAACTACTAGTAAATAATATTTTTTCTCCACCTACTTTCTAAAGAGCCTACTTTACTCCCTGAAACATAATACTGAATTGTCACTTTTTCGCTCTCGGTAGGAAAAAACAGAAAAACTCCCTAGAGCGTAAAAGTAACTCCATTTAAATAACAAGGAAGCATCTCTATTTTAAAAATTTACATTTGAGATAAGTTAGAAGGTCTAAGCTCAGATGAGGAGCATATGGAGTAGTCATTAAACCAACTAAATTCAATACCTCAACCAACATTTGATCAATATAATTAAATATATGTTTCATGCTAAAATTATTACAAACTTCATATCAGTATAGTAATAAAAATGTATAATTTTCACGTTTTAAAAGCTCTATCAAGTGCTTTCTTTCAGTCTTAATTTACTGTTTTTTTAGATATTGTTTTCTATTCTTTTCTCTATTTGTTCATCTCTTTTGTAGATGTTCTGGAATATATGTTTCATGCTAAAATTATTACAAACTTCATATCAGTATAGTATAAAAATGTATAAATTTTCACGGTTTAAAAGCTCTATCAATTGTTTCTTTCAGTCTTAATTTACTGTTTTTTCAGATATTGTTTTCTATTCTTTCCTCTATTTGTTTATCTCTTTTGTAGATGTTCTGGAATGCCATGCTTAGAAAGGCTATCCGATGATGACGTCATGATTTGGAGATATGGCAGTAGATGTTGGCTTCAGAGGCTAGACTTCCCAGTGTGTCTATTGTCTATTCTATAACTGGTCTAAGATTTGAGATAGGTTGAAGGTGTAAGCTCAGATGAGGAAGCATATAGAGTAGTCATTAAACCAACTAAATTCAATATTTCAACCAGACATTTGATCAATATAATGAAATATATGTTTCATGCTAAAATTATTACAAACTTCATATCAGTATAGTATAAAAATGTATAAATTTTCACGGTTTAAAAGCTCTATCAAATGCTTTCTTTCGGTCCTAATTTACTGTTTTTTTTTAGTTATTGTTTTCTATTCTTTTCTCTATTTGTTTATCTCCTTTGTAGATGTTCTGGAATGCCATGCTAAGAAAGGGATGGAGATGGAAGGATGATGATCTGAAACCGAAAGATATGGCCGATATTATACGCATCCATAACGCTAATAATGAACAGGCTTGGCTTGAGGTAAATTTACCAATAATTTCGTTTATTTCAATTCTCTTTCCAGATACTTTTATTAATAATTCGGGAGAGGAATGGTACAAGGTATGTTTAATTTTTCTCTCCTGATCTGTGTTTTCTTGTTAAAATAAAATTAATGAATTTACAAATTAATACAATGCTATTTTTTGTTGTTGTACCAATATGGGTCTTGTTAGACTCTGTGGAAATTGTCATATTGTGAATAGATAAATAAAATAAATACATTTAGAGAGTATCATCTCTGTGTAATTTTCATTAAAGAGTGAGTAAAGACATTGGTCTTATTACTTATACTATTATTGACCGAGCGAAGTGAGGTCTACGATTCAAGTCGACGGTTTGGCATTTCTCTAAATGTTTGAATGTTTATATTTTTATTTATTTATTTACAATGCAAATAACACTACTGTAATAACATTGAAAGATAAAATAATAAGGTAGTCCTTGTGCTATTTTTCTTCCAAATTTATAGGTGCAAAGTCCAAGATAAGGTTAGAATTTCACGTGTACAATTTTTATAAAATGTTGGTCCAAAATAAACATTAAAACTATAAATTTTAAATTTAGATGGCTTTAATTGATAAATTAATTAGAAATATTCCACTCAATTACCACTTGTAACGAATAATATTGAGTTATTTAAGAAATTTGGAAATTTTCAAGAAACACAAACTCACATGTTTATATGTTGCGCATTTACGGCGAAACGCGGTAATAGATTTTCATGAAATTTGACAGGTATGTTCCTTTTTCAATTGCGCTTCGACGTATATACAAGGTTTTTGGAAATTTTGCATTTCAAGGATAATATAAAAGGAAAAAGGAGCCTCCTTCATACGCCAATATTAGAGTAAAAATCAGACTATAGAATTATTCATCATAAATCAGCTGACAAGTGATTACACAGATGTGTGGAGAAGCCAGTCTATTGCTGTATTTCCATAAGGTCTATAGTTTCAATCAGGTACTTTTGGATGAGAATACTGCGTGAGGTCTACTGTTTACAGAACTGCTAGTATTAATGAACTGTTGAATAAGAGAGTTGTCAGTCATCTCATATAATAACATTATGTATACACATAACAGAGTTTTATATAATAACATGTGTTTAGAAGGGAACATTACTAAAACTATTACCTACCTTATTTCTCTTGAAATTTCATGTAAATGACAGAATTATTGATAAAACAGTCTCATGTTATAAGAAAGGAAAAATCAAAAACTCTCTTAAATTTCTTTGTATATTTTTTCAAATTATGTGGGTATAATGTTTAACTAATGCTCGATTTCAAATATATATTAATTAAGTTTATGATTTATTTTTAGGTGTTGAAGTGGGAAGCACTACATGCCCAAGAGTGTATGAACCCGAAATTGAAGAGTTTTGGTGGCAAGGCTAAAGACTACTCACCTCGAGCCAGGATTCGTCAGCTTATGGGGTGAGAATTCGTCAATATTCCCTTACTTTTTACAATACGAGAACATTACATTTGTGAAAAAAATTGATAGAGTAATTCTCAGGTGGATAGAGTAATCCAGATAGATTAGATACAGTAGGTGGATTAGCTTCTTCATTATAGTGAGTGAAATCTACGATATAAAGGTTCAGGGATCAAGTTGAGTGTCCAGGAATGTATCTCTTGAAATGGGACATCAAATTTTACTGTTACTTGAAGTCAGTTGTATATAGCTCTTTCAATTCAAGCTGTGTGGCTGTAGAGAGAATGCTATTTTCATTTTTCCTCTCCCGATAACTTCAATGGTGTTTATTGTAAGAATAAAATGTGTTGCTTGCCGTTTAAACATATACATTTTTCAATTGCATGTCCAAGAAGTTCTACAACAGTTAGCACAGTTGAACATTAACATCAATTCAAATTTCTGGCATACATCTAAACATGGTGAGGATATTTCTATTTCTCAATCTTTTTCCATGCCCTTCTAGAACCAGTGTATATTCCATCATAGATAAAATATAGCATAAGAAGATATCATGGTACCTTTACATGGTAAAGGGCGTTTCTGTTCCAAATTTCACTGTTAACTCAAGCGCAAGCCGATAGTCCTAGTAGTTCTTTTTCGTGAAGCTATGTGATGCTGGTAGTCTCTCATACTGTGCCGTTCTTACACTCTCACCCCAACAAAATAGTAATAGACAGTAGTCGACAGTAATCAGCTTGAGCTGACAAAAAATTGGCTTTAAGTTTGGAAGTTGAACGACCTATACCATGGATATCTTTTTATGTTATTTTCTCTCTATGATTCTATCTTTATCATTTTCTGTGTATCTTTCCTCTCTTGAGTATCTTCTAATTCCTTACGTATCTTGTTACAGTTACGAGCTTCCTTTCGACAGACACGACTGGATTGTGGACCGTTGCGGCAAAGATGTGCGCTATGTTATCGATTACTATGATGGTGGAAATGTCGATGAAAATCATCGATTCGCCATTTTGGATGTGAGACCTGCTATGGACAACTGGGAGAACATTTGGGACCGTATGAAGGTAGCTTACATGAGATGGAGATACACGTAGACCTAATGATACAGTATCGACGACTTTTGTATCATGTGCAGTTCTGTGTGTAGCCTGGGTGTAATTGGGCCATTCTGTATTGAGAACCTTGGTTGTACTTCTTACTACAATCTATGCTTTCTCTATGTTACAATATTATGATAGTAAATATTTTGTGTCATTCATAAGGATAATTTGAATTGAGAAGGTTCTATTTAAGGTTCTTGGGTGCTATTTAGCCACCCCTATTAATTCATTCATAACTTGTTATATATTAGAATAACTTACTGTACCATTGTTGTAATTCAACATTTATGTACTTGGCAACTTATTTATCATCAAATGAATGCAGTTATGACATATTTATATCATATATTGTTATGATTCATTGACAGCTCTGTATCAAATATGCTTCTATATTGTAGCTGAGATCTATCTTATAACAATTTTAGGAACTTCTCAATCCCTTGAGATTAGAGATATGTTTTCTTGTTTAATGTATAGTTTTGACCTCTCTCCATGATATCAAAAAGTTGCAAACTGTTATTATAATTTGTGTTTGATACACTAGGTGTGTGTATCATGAGCAGCTCTATTTGTAGCCTGGGTCCACGCTCATCTTATAAGACATACTCCCCACAAAGATTGGAAAATGTTGAATATGAATTTACTAGTCAGCTATCCTTCTCCCCAAGGTTTAAATACATTGTGCTAGTACAAT
>NW_024093147.1:0-12265 GCF_014356525.2 Nilaparvata lugens | reverse complement strand
TATCTTTTGCATATAATTGAATCATATGTACAATATGTCTGAATAGACCAGTTAGATATCCCACTAACCTAATCTATAAAGATTCAAAGTTCTAAGCCCTGAGGATTTATATAAATTGACTTATTAAAATATGTATTTGAACGACCATTAGATTTTCCAGTGACTCCTGAACATGGATATACAACTCGTGGTCAAGCCAGAGAGAAACAGTATGAGCCGAGATGTGTAACTGCATCGCGGCTGGTCATGCAGCCTTTCAGGGTCCTCGTTTATTTAAATTTTACCTTTCGATATTTCTAGAAAGTCCTCCTTATCGATTTTCTGTAGAAGTTTAAGACTGTATTTATCGGCTTCATAAATTGTTTCGTTTCATTTTTTTCATTGAAATATGTTTAACTTTATTCTGTAAACTAGGCTATATAAACTAAGCATTGTAATCAATTTGTTATTTTTGTAGAAGATGTGTATTTTTGTTAGATTGCTTAATGGCATAAATAATACTATTTATGTAAGTAGCTCTATATAGTACTTGAAGCAGCTGAATCGTTTTTCTTATATATTTTCTGTAATTCATAAGACGAACCACTCCTCGACGCAGGCCTAGCCTAATGAGGAGTGCACTTGATATTTTTTTGTTTTATGCTTTGTAAAATGTACAATGAAGTGAATAAAAGTTTATATTATTAGTAGTAGTAGTGGGGGGAGGGGGAATATACCCAAAAATAGATACCGGTAATCATGTCCTACAGCCAAAATAAATTTTTCATTTTAATACTTTCTTTTCAAGGCCTTCCTAACAAAAAATACATATTTCGGTTAAATCATCTCACACGGGTTATTTTCTATGAGAATCCCCGTTAGAAACATTTAATTTCAAGGTTCACGAGATAAAATGGGAAAATTGAAAAAAGTCCGAAATTTTGAGGGGTTTTGAGGGTTTGGGGGGTGAAGCCACCTCTCTGCGTGTCAGCAAATTCCAGGTTCGAATTCAGCGCCCCAAAATACATATAGAAATTCTTTCGGGGCTGTTTCCTGAAAAACGACCATTTGACTGGACTATTTAGGAATGATAGTATTCCTGAGAGTTTGAGTGATTTTAATTTTTGACCATTTTTGCAAAAATCCATTACGCTCTCTACTACGATCTCACTTTTAGTCAACAACTAACCTCACTCTGATCTCAATTTTCAGCTGGTTTTCCAGCAAGATGGTGCGGAAAGAAGCGACAAAACTTGCTCTCTACGATCTCACTTTTAGTCAACAACCAATCTCACTCTGCTTTTAATTTGAAGCTGATTTTTCGGCAAGGTGTCGCGGAAAAACATGCTCTTACGACCTCACTTTTAGTCAACAACTAATCTCAGTCTGCTCTCAATTTGCAGCAGAAAGTAGGGATGGGTATCGATACATCGATGTTTTTAACTTCGATGTTTACTGTTCGATGTTTTTCACTTATCGATGGTTTTACCTAGACATCGGTTATTCGATGTTTTTCCCAACAAAATAGTTATTTGTGCAACTAGTGCGCAAAGTGACAGTTTGCTGCACCGAAAGAAACGTTTACGCCCGAGCCGTAGGCGAGGGCGGAATGGTTTCTTGAGTGCAGCAGAGGAACTTTGCGCACGTATTTCACATTAAGTTTTTCCTACAGTTACCATTGAATATGAAAAGTGGGTAATTATGGGTAAAATTGCCTGAAATGCATCAAATGTTTTTCTGTGTAATTTTATTATTGATAAAAACCTTAATCCTAAAATCCTAAAGTCCTCGTTGTCCTTGGTTATAATATATAATGAATAATAATTAGCGCGTTGTGCTTGGTTGCACGTCTGCTCACTATAGCAGCCACAGCATCACTGTTACCAACTTCATTTTGATTTTGCTGCACTGTTGCTCCATATAACCTACTAGGTATTTTGCGTTGCCATGTTGCAAATCTGGAGTGCAGAAAAATTTTTCCCGCACTAGAGCGAAAAAGTGATTCTTTGCGTTATGTAATCAGTGCAGCAATGGCCACTTTTCAACGTAACTGTAGGAAAAGGAATTTTTCAATCAGTATTTTTATGTGAGACTGTTGGATACTCTTGAAGATTTACATAACTGTGGCCCTTGTCAAGGTTAGATACCAGAATTGAATAAGAGGTCGGATTTTTCGTTTCTTAGGAAGAAAGAGTTTTTCTTATTAAAAGTACTTTCCTCAACATACGTTTAATACCAATTATTAATCTAGCTCTGGAATAGACGTCCTCGTTTAGTATGGAGTGTAGATAGCCATAAAAAAACACCTCTATTCATTCTCATTTCGTAAATAAAACTATCAGGTATTGAATGAATACGATTATGAGTTACAAAGATTGTTAAAATTTAGTTTAGGATAAAATCCCAAGACAGAATCTTCGAGGATATCCCGAGAGGTTTCTGACTCAACTATGAAGATGACAAATCTTGTGAACTATAATAGAGTTAATGTATCTTTCTAGTCACAACCTGACTTCAATTATTTGAAAGACTGTTACTTGGATACCAAGTCTAAAATTGCTGTAATTCCAGTTAGTAACAGTTAAAATATTGAAACAATAGCTCCAGATAAAATTGTAGTCACTTTAGGAGTTTTTTTGTATTTTTAAGTATTTCGAGATTTGGACAAAATAATAATAACGTCTTAATTCTCTTATACTAAACAATATTCAAATCTATGAAACAATATTTAGATTATTGGATTTTCTTTTTTATATTCGATTAAATATCAATCTCCGTTGATAATGTAGAGTCTGATTACCTACAACTACAAACAATTATTAACCTTCAGTTTCGTTGCTGCCAATCAATAATATTCCTTTATTGTTAACTACTTTTTAAAAGCTCTGTCCCTTTCTTTTACATGTACATGAAAAAGGAATTGATTTCACTTTCTGAGTTACTCTAGGATATAATAATCTTCCGTAAAATGTATGGCAACACGTCGATGTTTAAAACATCGATGTTTACTGTTCGATGTTTTTCACTTATCGATGTTTGGGAGAAAAAAACATCGATGTTTTGTCTTTCGATACCCATCCCTAGCATAAAGAAAACAATTTTTTTGTGAAATATCAAACAATATACAAGAGCTGTCTAGAGAACAGAAGGCTTTAAGTATCTCAAACTTTTAGTCATGAACTAATGTCACTCATAATTTTTCAGCTGGTTCTTCGGCAAGGTGTCGCGGAAAGAAGCGGAAAAACTGCTGCTACTGGACGAGAACCCGCGCGGCACGTTCCTGGTGCGCGACTCCGAGCACAACCCGAACGGATATTCGCTGTCGGTCAAGGACTGGGAGGAGAGTCGCGGATACCACGTCAAGCACTACAAGATCAAACCACTGGATAAAGGCGGATACTACATTGCCACAAGCCAGACCTTCCCCACGTTGCCTGCTCTTGTCACTGCCTACACAAGTAAGTGAGCCTTGTCATACAGGGCCACAGTGTGGCACCAATTAGCGATTTTCTAAGGAATCACACCAATTCATGTTTAATTCTGAACAGCTGATGTTGTCAAGAACAGTTATACGCTGTACAAAATTATTCTTACTTGGGATGGGTATGCGCAGCAGAAAAGGCATACAGCGGCAGGGATACAACGGCGGCTATGTTACCGTTTTGAACCGGCCAGCGTTCTCTAATTTCCAGTGGGTATTCAAGCGCTTATGATGCGCATACTGATGTTTCCTCTCTGGAAGTGCTCAGTCGACTGAGTCTAATCGACAAATTGGCAACTGCGCTTCTTCATATGACTCTATCCATCACTGTAATTGGCTGATCTTCCTCCATTTCTCTGCGTCGCGAATTCCTGAAGTCTGAAGTAATTTTGTACGGAGTATAATGAGCGAATCTGAGAACAGTCACCTGTATTCGGTAGCTCTGCTCTATAAGTGCTTACCCAAGATCTATAAAACTAAGGTTTCTCTAGATCTTGCGCTTACCTCGTGACTGGTTAGTCGGCGCACTCGGTAGAACGCTCCATGTCCGGAGATCCAATATGATGGTCTACGGTTGAACGCATGATGAGAACTGAGAAGATAGAGGTATAGGTCGAATTCGAGATAGGGGTACCGTATCTCAATGTAACTAAATCTAAAAATACTTTATTTTGTGTTACATTGGGCACCTCTATCTCAACCTCCACTTCGATCCTAAGTATTTATTTATACATTGATACATAGGCTACAATATAATTCTCAATTATGAATGATTGGGGGAGGAACAACAGGCTTAAAGCCCAAAACTGTTCCTTTCCCAAATTAGGATAGATATTGTCCAAAAATAGGTCATGTTTATCACTTTATAAGTTTTATAAAAAAAACTAGGAATTTAGAATTTAGATAAATTATGTGTTTACTTACATAGAACGTTACAGCTCATAACATATTTTCATCTATTTGTCCATTTAGTGAATTATTAATTTATGTCTACTAGCACTTTTTATTTCGAATGAAATTTATCATTCGACTAGTACTTTCTCCTGAAATATAATTAGATTCAAAGTAATATTGAATCTTCACATGTCCTGTATTTGAAAAATTGGAAATTCTTTTAAAAATGTCGAATTAAATGAGAATAGATCATGAAAAAAATTAAAATGAAATTTATTATCTTTTTACATAACACCATTTTTTACAAAGGATCTCTCCCTAAAGCTGCGTTTACACCAAAGTTATTAACAAAATGTTTATTTTTCCGTCCTTATAGATACTATTAGATTGAACATAACCATAGCCACCTCTAATACAAGGCCCGGCCTACGATATTGCAACGTCGCAGTGTAGGCGTAGAATCTAATACATGATTGGTGGAAAAGATTAAAGAAAATCCCAGCTGATCTTTTTTTCCAATCATGTATTAGACTCCAGGCCTACACTGCGACGTTGCAATATCGTAGGCCGGGGCCTTGTATTAGAGGTGGCTATGACATAACTTATCATACACATGTATATGTGTATATGTCAAGCTCCGTTTAATCTAATAGAATCTATAAGAACGGAAAAATAAACATTTTGTTAATAACTTTGGTGTAAACGCAGCTTTAGAATTAAACTGGCAGCAATTGTGTATAGGTGCTGCTAGTGTCATGAATCTTACATAAATTAAATATTATATAGTTCCTATCTTAGAAACTTAAGCAAAGTATTATACGGCCATTGCGGTACAAATGTATATTCATGTGTAAAACAATGATAAAACATAATTTAGAAGAACAAAAGCGTAGTTTTATTGAGTTTGATAATAATGAAATAATACTGTATTGATTAAGTATGAGCTAAGCAAAAAATATGAGAAAATAATTACAAAAATTTTGAAATTGAGTGAACATACATAAATTTGATTGTAGCTAAGTTATGTGATAGGCTCTCAGAAGAGAATTAATAAAACTTTATCTACCGGTATGTATTGATTCTGAAATAGCCAGTCTTTTACTATGGATGAAAATTCTTCGAGTAATTCAAATATATCTAATAACTAGCCGTCAGGCTCGCTTCGCTCGCCATATCCGTCTAGCCAGGGGGCTCCACCCCTGGACCCCCGACTGGATCGTCCAAGAATGAGATTAGCAGGCTCGCTTCGCTCGCCTGCATTTTTGTCATGTTAGGACAATCCAGTCAGGGATTCAGACTAAACATCTGCTAAACGGATATGGCGAGCGAAGCGAGCCTGACGGCTTGTAATATAATATTCCCAAGATTGAAGTAGCAGTGCCCATTCAATTTTTCCGCGATAAATGCATTTAAATCTTCAACTTGGTGCCAACCTAACAAAGTCAACTCAACTTAATGCCAACCTGACAAAATTATTAATTTAGTTGCCAGTTAACAACTGTTTCGAAGAGGTACTCTATCTAGATTATAGTTCTATAGTAACATATGATATGGAAATTTCAATTATAATTAAGAGATTGGGAGAAGAAGAATATACATGCTAAAAGGCGAACTTTAAACCCTTAAAAACAACCCTTAGAGTTAAAATATTGCCAAAAGATTTCTTAGTGCGCCTCTAAAGGGCCAACTGAACATACCTACCAAATTTGAACGTTTTTGGTCCGTAGATTTTTAGTTATTCGAGTGAGTGAGTGAGTGAGTCAGTCAGTCAGTCAGTCAGTCAGTCAGTCAGTCAGTGCCATTTCGCTTCTATATAAATAGATAAATCTATAAATATTCAAATCCATTTATCATCATCATGTAATATGATTTCAAAAGCAATCATTTTTATTTTTTCTAATCGAAAATTATGTTGGATTTGATTGCAGAGAACGCACTGGGTCTGTGCCACGTGCTAGCCAGGCCATGTCCAAAGCCGAAGCCTCAGATATGGGACCTGTCACCTGAACTCAGAGATCAGTGGGAGATCGACCGCAACGAAATACTGCTTATACGAAGGCTGGTCATGGCAATTTCGGCGAAGTGTGGTATGGTAAGTTGAACTATGTACTTTCAAATTTATTAAAAAAAACATGATTTGTTGAATTTATCATTTCAAGGAAAATCCATATTGAATGCTGCAAATAATTGCAATATTCTTCAATGTTTGATTCCATTACGAACTGCTTGTTAAATAATCACTTTGAACAATTAATTACGACATAGCAGTCAGGTATTTATATAAATAAAAGCTATTAGCTTCTACTTACATTAGTGTAGCGCTATAAATACCTGGCTGCTATGTCGTAATTAATTATTCAAAGTAATTGCAATATCTCAGTAATTTTCATCTGTAGATTTGTTGAATGTTGAATCAGAACCATAAATTGACCCATGGAGAATTGAAGATACTCGTATCTATTAACACTTGTGAACTTCTGTTAAAAACATAATTTGTGATGATGTATAGACCCTGCATGATTTATGTTGATGTTAAATATGCTATAGACCAATGTACCTAGAATATTCTAGGTACCTTGCTATAGACCAGTGGTCGCCAAACAGTCGATCGCGAGCTACCGGTAGCTCGTGGGGTAGTTTTTGGTAGCTCACAGAAATGCTTGGGTTGGCAACCCTGCATTGAGAAACATTGCTACAAATTTTGCATTTCTCACAGATATAACTGAGAAGTTGAATGATTTGAATTTGTAGCTTCAAGGGAAAGATAAGGACATCGGTGGAATGATTTCAACTGTAACATCGTTCTCCAAGAAGCTCGAGATGTGGCAAAAGAATGTCGTTCAGTTTGAATATCAACACTTTCCCAGTCTGAAGAAAATCAATGACGAGAAAATCCTCCACAGCACCGCAGCAATAACCAAGAATACGTTACAATTCTTTTAGACTTGAGACAACAGTTTGATCAACGATTTCAAGATTTTAAAAGCATATCGAATATGGTACAATTCATCAACTCTCCTTTTGTAGAGATCGATCCAAAAAACTGGTTTTTGGTATTTGTCTGTATGTGTGTGTGTGGTGTGTGTGTGTGTGTGTGTATGAGTGTATGTGCGTCTGTGTACACGATATCTCATCTCCCAATTAACGGAATGACTTGAAATTTGGAACTTAAGGTCCTTACATTATAAGGATCCGACACGAACAATTTCGATCAAATGCAAGTTAAGATGGCGGCTAAAATGGCGAAAATGTTGCCAAAAACAGGGTTTTTCGCGATTCTCTCGAAAACGGCTCCAACGATTTTGATCAAATTGATACCTAAAATAGTCATTGATGAGCTATATCAACTGTCACAAGTCCCATATCTGTAAAATTTCAGGAGCTCCGCCCCATCTATGCAAAGTTCGATTTTAGATTGCCAATTATCAGGCTTCAGATACAATTTTAACAAAAAATTCCAGGTGGAAAGATTGAGCATGAAAATCTCAACAATTAATGTCCAGTAAATTTTCACCTAAACTTGAAATAAGCTCGAAATTCGAGAAAATATTATTATTTCAATTGCAAACTGTGGCAACTGTTGATTCTATTAAAAAATTATACACTATGAAGAGATAGCAGACTTCATGTGTCTCCAGCGTTATTGTCCTGTCACCAGTGGCTTGGATCTTTGCATAGTAGACTCGATGCGCGTGAACACTAACGTCAGGTGATCAATTTTCATAACGGCAAGGAAGTTGTGTGAGTGCGCCACACCAGATTTTTTTTTTGAAATGTAAAATTTACAGAAATGTATGAATGAATTGAAAAATCTTGAATGAAAATATTTTCAATGAGAAGTCAGGATATGACATTTCAAATGTAAACAAACACAACGCAGACAAATTTTTTTTACTGCTTGAAATTAACCAATTCACTTAGAGATGGTGCCACCCAAAGACCTTAAAGAGAGAGAGACCCACAATGCCTATGCCTTCCAAATGATAGCTCTTACTTGAAATTGAAGGCCGCCATTGGGGTATTTTAGAACGAGATATATATCTATATATATTTGTAATACAATAGATCACAAAGGCATTGGTGGCATTGGTATGTAATAATCTTATGGGTGCCCCCTCAATGGCGGATTTCAATTCCAAGTACGACACTAGTGCTGCATGTGAGTCTAAGCATCTTTAAGGTCTTTGTAATATCTTATGGGTTGCCCCCTCAATGGCGGATTCAATTCCAAGTACGACACTAGTGCTGCATGTGAGTCTATGCATCTTTAAGGTCTTTGTGAATAATCTTATAGGTTGCCCCCTCAATGGCCGATTTCAATTCCAAGTACGACATTAGTGCTGCATGTGAGTCTATGCATCTTTAAGGTCTTGGTGCCACCATCACCGCCTCTCCAATTTGCGTTTACTATAGCATTTGCGGCATTACAATAGTATGATAATATAATATTTTATTAACTCATCTAGCAGAGTCACGTCTCAATTTGCTACAAGCCTTACAGCAAAACACCAATGCACAAGAGAACTAATTCAGCCATAACGAGGTCCACGTTATAATGACAGTGGAGAAAGATAGGAGAACAGCGTTGCCGATTCTCTGCCTTGCCACTGTCTACAGTAGAAGATATGGCTCTACAATAGAGCTAATAACAATATTATATCTGCGAGTAATATCAACTGTTCAGTCTTGTTAAAATGATAAAGTATATTTTATTTGGCATAAAAAATATATATAGAAGATACATTAAATATAAAATATGACAAACATTCACATGATTTGTGTTAAAGTTAGAATATGATAATTGTTTTGTTTGTGGCAACAGGCAAATGGAGAAACAACACAGAAGTGGCGGTTAAGACACTGCGGCAGGGAACAATGTCAACCCAGGCGTTCCTACAGGAGGCGGCCATCATGAAGAAGTTCCGCCATGACAGGTTGGTGGCCCTGTACGCAGTCTGCTCCAAGGAGGAGCCTGTCTACATCGTGCAGGAGTACATGAAACATGGCAGCTTGCTAGAGTTCCTGCGCAACGGAGAGGGAAAACACTTGCAGTTCGGTGATCTCATTTATATTGCTGCTCAGGTGAGAGAGAAAGAAAATAAATAATAGCCTAAATAAATTAATAAAGGATGAGAGTAAATCATGAAATCATTTATTGACTTTTTCAATAAATGAATAATGGAGATGAGTCCAGAGAAATGCAGATAAAGACGAAGAAGAAATATGAGAGAGGAATTGAGAGAGAAAGTAAATAAATGAATAAAATTTTATTGTCATTAAGCAACATTGGCTTTGGGCAAAGTCGAATTTACAAATCAAATCAATTTTGGTTTCAAATCCTTACAAAATTATTTACATAAATATGCGTGATAAATTTCTAGTTTCATTCAAAATTTAGACTTTTTGAATAATAATTAAATTACTGTTCCATTTTTTAATTTTAGACTCTATCTACTCTTTAGACTCTATTCTACTCTTCACACTCTGTTCTAGATTTTTTAATTTTAGACTCTATCTATTTTATTTTAGTATCCATTTATTGAGTATTGAAGAGCTTAGATTGTATTTTGTAAAGTGAAAGTGACATAACCAACATTTTGTTTGGACAGTATAGTATACATTGGAAATGGGACAGTTTTGGGCATGAGCCTGTTGTGCCTTTCCTCATGTTAAGTATTTGTGCACAATGTGATGAATAAATAAATAAATAAGCATACCAGGAGGCTGAAGAGAAGGAAGCCTTTTGAACTAGTTTAAAATCAAATTTTGATAGTGTACGCAAACTATTATTTTACTACTCTCATGATCTCAGAACACTGGGGCCATCATGGATGAACTGAAGTTTTATAGTTTTCCATAGTGAAGATTTATTAGTGAAATGAAAATGATGGTTAGTCTCTGAGACTAGTTTTAAAGACAATCAACATTACAATAAAAAAAAGATGATGAGCATGAAACAATACAAGTCAAACACAATAAGCTTATTTTGATGTTGTACATCATACAATGATAAACATGCTCACTTTTTAGGGCTACTGGAATTATTAAAAACACAAAAAAAATATCAAGCATCTCACCCATTTTATTTTACATTTTTATTTTTCGTTCAATGATGATCATAGCTTGACAAATCTAATTCATAGAATATGTTATTTGATTCCATCTGATACAATATTCAATTAAGTTACTGTTGTAGATTTTTTGATTTTAGACTCTAATAGTATCTATTTAATTTAAAATTTGCTCGTTTATCTGAGTATTGAAGAGCGTAAAATGTATTTTGAAAAGTGAAAGTGACATAACCAACATTTTGATTTGGACAGTATAGTATAAATTATAAATAGGACAGTTTTGGGCATGAGCCTGTTGTGCCTTTCCTCATGTTAAGTATTTGTACACAATGTGATGAATAAATAAATATCAAATGATTGTCAAGAAAATCATCTTTTGACGATAATAAGAAAAATATTTTTACAAGGCACCTATAAAAAATAAAGTAGAAAATCATTATACTGTTGTAAAAAGTTATTTTTTCGATGATAAGATTTTGATTTCTCTGTTGATGTTATATATTTTGATGAACAAAATATTTTCATTTCATTTCAATTGTTGATAATGAACCCGACAACATGGGCCTATTATGGTCTACAATAAATAATAATTGACTACAATAATATAAGGTCTACCTCATGGTCCAAAACATTCTCTATTATGAATAGAATGGAATGACTTGTTTATTTTGTCGACGTGACGAAGTTTGGTCAATAATGTCCACTTACCACTCAACCACGTTGTTAGCAAACAATACACAAATATGCAGAGATAATATAAAAATTTAAGCAAGAAATGTCATGAAATGTAATAATAACTTATGAGAGATTAATATTGAATAATAAAAGTCTTGGAAATAAGTGTTTTTCAATAGACTCTCAATAATCCTTCAGTGCTGAAGGAAAAAGCAAAAATAAATTGAAACAAAATAATAGACAAGCTATGAAGAAAATTAACACAGTAAGAAATGGAATTAAAGATGAATTTGTTGATTTCATGTATAGTGGATATGGATATGAAGAAAAAGAACCAGTTGAGAATAATGATAGAAATTTTTGAGTTTGTTCTAGATCAATGGATTCAAGATGTAGTCTGCTTGGAAAACTTCTTGTTTGAATTAATCTAATGTCTGAATTAATTAAGACTGATGAATCTCTCCCATGCATTCAAGAATATGAACTAGTCAATCAGATTATAAAATACTAGCCTACACTGTGTAAATTGTTAATAATTAGACAAGTAGACAAGGTCCAACATATTGCTCACTCATATAACATGAGTGGTTTATTTAAAACATCTATTAGATTAGTAGATAATATCGGGGACCGAGCTTCGCTTGGAGTACAAAAGCATAAACAATTTATTACAAAAGAGAAATTATAATAACATTCATAGTTCATTATAAAAGAAGAAATTATAGTAACATCATAGTTCATACAGAAATGTTCTATCTAATCACAGTAAATTGAGATTAATTCCCAGAGGAATATAAAAATTTCCCTCACAAAGGCCCGGTTGCCAAAAAGCCGGTCAAATTTTAATTCTGATTAATTTCAAGTGAACCAAATCAGAGAAGACCATTTCAAAAAGAGGGATCTACTGGAATTAATCAGGATTGGTGGAGTGCCGTAGTCGAGTGGATCAGATGCTGGCTTTATGATTCAGAGGCCCGGGTTCAAATCCCGGCCGGGCAAGATATTTATCTCGGGCACTCCCGTGTTTCGGATGGACACGTCAAGTCGTCGGTCCCGGCTGCCTTAAAAGCAGTCGTTAGGTCATGTGAGAGGCCCTGAAATTGATCAGTTGCGACCTGAAAACTCTGACACCAGACCTGAGCCAACCAGGTCACACGATATTATG
>NW_024093146.1:0-13395 GCF_014356525.2 Nilaparvata lugens | reverse complement strand
TGATTGGCGCCGGGCAAAAATACCGTATAGAGTGTGGGAGTTCGAGACCCACTCTAAATAAAGACCGAAGTGGGAAAGAGTTCACAGGATACGAATGGATTCCTGAGAAGATATCTTCCCGAGAAGTATATTGAACTCCAAAACCGGAGAATTTTCCAGTAGAAAAATTATAAAAGAGCTCTATATTTTCAAAATGGACTCCAATTGTGTAGACAGTTTTTCCTCTAGAGTAGTATCATCTTCAGTGAAATTGGAAAAATTGAAGTCAGTTCACTTTGCTGCGATATTAATCGAAATCACAGACGAAAGAGCTTTTCCGAAGTTTTCCCGAGAAGAAACGGAGAAAGAAGGAAAAAGGAGGAGGAAACTCTTTGTGACAATGATATTATAAGTTGAGACACAGAGTTGCAGGTAGTGTCTGTCTTTTTTTAGAGTGAATGAAAAGGGGATGACATACTTTTCTGGATTCTACTTATTTTCGGGAAGAGTGGGTGGAGAGGTCGAAAAGGGAGAGGTGGAAATTGGGTGGTTGAGTAAGAGAGAGTAGGAGGAGGAGGGGGTTGAAGATGGAGGAGGAGGAGATCTATTGATAGATTGATTGATTGAGTACTTTTTATGTAGATTACAATATATACTGGCTTATAAATTTATATACATAGCTACAATACAGCAAAATTATGGATGATTTACAAAATATAAATTAAGAAAATAATTATTGAGCTGTATATAATAATTTATGGGAAAAAAACCAATTATAATAACCATAGATAGGATAGATAATATTGTGATGCATCTACATAAATTGGCGGAGGTTTGGACATATAAATGTCCATTCTTCGGAAAGAAATAAGTTCTTCCATCTGTTAGTGGGAGGATATTTTTAATTTTATTAACATAATATCTCTTTCATCTGTTAGTGAGGAGGATATTTTCAAATTATTAACATAATATCATCTTCATCTGTTAGTGAGGAGGAATATTTTTAATATTATTAAAAATATCCTCCCACTAACAGATGAAGAGGAAAGAGGTGAAGAAGGGAAGGAGGAGAAGTATTTTGGAGAAAACAGGAAACAGAAGGATGATTGGAGATATGAGGAACGGTTGAGAAGGAAAAATAAAGAAGCAGAAGAAGTGGATGGAGAAGGAGTGGATAGGAGGAGGAACAGGATAGAAAGGTGACAGAGAAGAAAGGAAAAAAAAAGAATATGGAAGGAGCAACAGTGAAGTAATATAAAAGTAGGAGGAAAGGATTGATTGATTGATTGATTACTTTATTTATGTAGATTACAATATATACTGGCTTATACACTTATATACAACAGCTTACAATACAGCAAATTATAGATGAATTTACATAATATAGACTAAGAAAATAATTATTGAACTGTATATGATATGATAAAAGTAATTTGTAATATAATAACTAAGATAATTATACTTATGCATCTACATAAATTGGCGGAGCTTTGGACTATCATATCCATTCTTCGGAAAGAATATTAAAAATATCCTCCCACTAACTCGCTACCAAAAGGATGGAAGAGGAGGAGTAGAAGGAGGTGAATGAGGTGAAGGAGAAGAAGGAGGAGAGGAGGATAAGAGGAGAAGGAGGAGAAGGAGGAGAAGGAGGAGAAGGAGGAGAAGGAGGAGAAGAAGGAGGAGAAGGAGGAGAAGGAGGAGAAGGATGAGATGGATGAGGAGGAGGTGAAGGGGGAGAAGGAGGAGAAAGAGGAGGAGGAGGAGAAGGCGGAGAAGAGGTGAAGGAGGAGAAAGAGAAGAAGAAGAGAGAGGAGGAGGAGAAAGACAATCAGGAGGAGCAGGAGAAGAAGGCGAAGTAGAAGGAGGAGGAGCAGTAGATGATAGAGAAGAATAGAGAGGAAAAGAAGGATGACAAGAGATTGTTAACTCATATAAATCAATTCCAACAGAAGAATAATAGAACTCTATCAGAAATAACCTGAAAAACTATATTAAAGTAATGAGAGAAGTATACAAGCGAATAAAGACGATGGGAAAAGAAAAAAGACAAGTATACAAACAAACAAACATAGATTTCCCTAATAAACTAGCAACATGAACGTGAAAAATAATGAACGGTACAAAAGCTAAGAAAGGGAATAACACAGTACACGAGTTGAAAAAGAAAAGAGAAAATTGTACTTGAAAAAAGTAGAGAAGGGAGATAGAACAGTACACAAGTTGAAAAAAGAGAGAGAACCCCACAGATCTATAAACAAACAATAACAGAAACAAAGTCTCGAAACTTCAGTAATTTGATTGAATGGATGTCTGCAGAAATGTAGAAATTTAGCTGACTTTATTATCGTATACACAGTTTTAAGCCGACTTTTACAAAGTTTCAGTTGCCAGTTATAACTGTGAATGAGCAAATCCACAACCATACAATTATATACATTTATATACAGTTACATATGTATATAGATGAGCCAGGCCACGACCATAGAGCTAAATACATTTATAGAATCCTTATATATAGATGAGCCAAGCTACATTCATATAAATATATACTTTCCTACAATGTTATACATATAGATGAGCCAAGCTAAAACGTTGGAATTATATAATTTTACATAATGTTATATATATATAGATCAGCCAGACTACAACCAAGAACTATACACATATATAATACAACGTCATGTATATATAAATATAGATGAGTCAGGATACAAGCATGGAAATATATATATACATATTATAATGTAGCTAGGAGTCGTTCATTTTGAGAGCTCATTTTTGAGTAAACAGTCGTAAAAGTGAGACAAAACAAAAGAATGGCTTTTCGTAGAGTTTCAACTTTGTTTTTAACTCATATTCCCTCATTTTTACTCACAGCTTTATCCTTATCCGTCATCATTCATCCTTTATACTTTAACCTTTATCCTTCATCCTTCATCCTTAACTTCCCTCACTTCCTAATTCATCTTTATTTATCTTCTTCTTCAAGCTGTTTTAGCAATTATGTTTTGATGTTTCATTTTTGATAAGTTCATCAATTCTCTGATCAGTCTTGTCTGATTTGAATGAGACGTTTTGTTAATTATGCTTTTAGGGTCGAACCACACGTAGCGTTCTATCAGGCGTTTCCAGACGAGTCGTCAGTGCAAGCAGCTCTTCGATTGGCTGATTTGGTTGGCAACTGATATGGTTTCTACTTTTTAACAATAAAGATTAGAGTTGATAATGTTTCCCCACTGCATTAAAAACATGGACGTCACTATAGAAATAGATTTTAATGAATGGTAGTGAAGGGTTTTTGAGGAAGAAGTGTTTGAGGAGAAGAAGTTTAAGGAAGGAGAAGGAGAAGGAGAAGGAGAAGGAGAAAAAGAGAAGAAGAAGAAGAAGAAGAAGAAGAAGAAGAAGAAGAAGAAGAAGAAGGAGAAGAAGAAGGAGAAATAGAGATCAAGAGAAAAAGGAGAAGAGGTTGAAGAAGAAGGAAAAGAAGAAGGGGAAGAGAACGGTGAAGAAGAAGAAGAAGAAGAAGAAGAAATAGAAATCAAGAGAAAAAGGAGAAGAGGTTGAAGAAGAAGGAGAAGAAAAAGGGGTAGAGAAGGGTGAAGGAGAAGAAAAAGAAGAAGGAGAATGCATAGTTAAACAGAGACAGCGAGAATTACATTTGTTTCGCTACTTGTGTTGGATAATGTTGTAAATTTGTTGAGCCTACTTTTGAAACGGCAGCATTAGGCCTATAGTATACAAAGTTGGCAGGCAGAAAGTCGGCTAAAAACCTACAATAGAGCATGCCGTGAAGTTCTGGAGCATTCAGAAATATCTCTAGGAGATATCTCTATAGAGTCGCTCCGAGTGTCTATAGACACTTTAAAGAGCAGCTCAGCTTTGGCGTTGGTTTTGTTTTTAGTCCAATTTGTTCATTTGGACGGCTATCGTTGTAGAGGCGCGATTATAATGTGCGCAAATGTAGATAGAGAGAGAGTGAGAGAGAGCTAAAGAGAGCGAGAGAGGGGAGTGAGAGGGATAGAGGATAGAGAGAGTGATAGTGAGAGAGAGTGAGGGAGAGTGAGTGAGAAATGGAAAGTGTGAGTGAGAAAAGGCTATGAATTTACACGCTCTCTCTTCTTCTTCATCTCTTCCTCTACCTACCTCTAATTTCATATTTCCCCTGATTCACCAACTTTCTCTGTTTTTCTCTTGTTTTTGTATATTCTACCCCTGATGTCAAATCTATTGTTTCTTTATCTATTTCTTCTATAATTTGTATTCTTTTGCAGACTCCCTCCCACCGACATCTTCTTTCTCTCTTGTTCTTTTTCTCCTCATCAACGTTCATTGAAGCTTCTTCTTATTTTCTAAGCCACTTGCAAAATCAAATTTGTTTACTCGAAATGAAACAATAATTAATTATTCAGCTCCTTCATACTGCAATCATGGTCCCTTTCCTTATAATGATCCAGTATTTTCCAATTTTTTGTAGCCTATCTACTAACTTAGTTCCCTACCTCTTGACATAATCTTGCCTCTTTCTATTACATGATTATTCTTTGTCTCTCCTATATATGTTTATCGTTATTCTAATTATATTCTTCTTTGTTAACACTTCTCTGCTAACTTGCTCTGTTTTTATCCCTTTCCATCATTTTCTATCCAATTTCACTCAATTTCATGAGCCAAATTTGTTCCTTTTCTCTCAAGTCTCCACTCCATTTCTCTTCCTCCTTCTATTCTCCTCTCTTTTCCCATCTCATCAATCACCATTTCTCTCTCTTTCTCTTCCATCAACCACCTGTACATCACTCCGGCCCCCTCCAACTACCTACCTATCCTTTTTTGTTCCTTTTTTCTAACCACTCGCTACTTTTTTGTCCCATTCACGCCGTTTTATTCCCTCTCTATCCTATCCTATGTGCACACTTTTCCAGTGTTTCCCATTCAAACTTACCTTTTTGTTCCCTTTTTTGTAGCTCCAGCTACGTTTTGTCCCTTTTTGCGCCGTTTTATTCCCTTTTCATTGCATTTTGTGTGCTCTTTTGCAGCGTGTACCCTCTTCAAAATGCAACAACTGACTGTGAAGTACCTTCCGTGCTTTATTTCTAAACAGCTTTGCTGCTTTATTTCGTGCTCTATTTTTCAAGCATTTTTGGTGCTTCATTTGGTGCTTTATTTTCAAGCAGTTTTGGTGCTTTATTTGGTGCACTATCTTTAAGCATTTTTGGTGCTTCATTTTGTGCTTTATTTTCAAGTACGTTTTGTGCTTGATTTGGTGCTATATTTTTTGGCATTTTTGGTGCTTTATCCAGTTGAGTACGGCTTTTCAGTGTCTTAAACCGGACTACTGGCATCTGTCTGTATCTGTAATATAATGATGTCCTATGGAATTACACTAGCCTTCATACCTGTATAACTATTATGATATTCTAAGTGATATAGAGTACACCATAGAGAATCAATAGCATAACTAGATATCTCATGGTGTAGGGCGTTTCCTCTTCTTCTCCTTCTTCTTCTTCTTCTTCTTCTTCTTCTTATCCTCCTCTCTTCTTCTTCTTTATGTTACTTCTTCTTCTTCTTACTGTTATCTCAAGCCGAAAGTCCACGTAGTTCTTTTCTGTGAAGCTTTATGACGCTGGTAGTCTCTCATACTGTGGCGTTCTTATACTCTCATCGCAAAAAAAAACAGTAAAAATTTACAGTAATCGGCTTGAGTACACAGTTGCACAGTATAGATTGCTAAACTCGATTAAGTTAATACGGAAGTTTCAACTTGAATCGGTTTTCTCAGTGCATTTACCAATCAGTTAAAGTTAAACTAGTTCAGCGTTAAGTTGGTAATATCAGGAAGGCTGATTTGTAGAGGAAATTCGTTATTTGTTTACAAACCATCAGTAATTTGAGGTTATGTAGCTACTATTTTAGTATTTTTTTGTTCTTGTTCAAAATCCACAGAGTTGTAAGCTGTACGGTTCTAAAAGTGAAAAGCGATCAAGAAATTCTTTAAAAACTTACGTTTAGTTGGCACCATAAAATATATTCTAGAATGTAAGATAAAAAGTCACTTTGTTACGCTTGAATCTACTATGGTCTTCCTCGTTTATTAGACATCTCTCGAAAGCAATATATCTCATTTATGTGTTATTAAAAACATGTTTTCCAATCGAAGACCACTGTTGAAAATTGTCTTATTTTCTATCAAGTGGTTTATTTTATCGAAATACTAAATTGGCAGTTGCTGTACTCAAGCAAAACCGTTGAAAAATTCTCTAACCCAGAAATTCAAATTATTTGTTTTTTGCCCAATTTTTCTCAGTTTCAAAATTTTTTCGCAAATATCTTTATCAATCGCATTGAAAACTTCTATCAATTCCTCCTTCACAATTATTTCTACATTCAAATAATGATTTACTATAACGTTTATTAATAATAATTATCGTCTACAGAAGCATTAAAACAACCGTTAAAAAATCATTTACTATAAGCTGTTTCCCCAACAATCTTTACAGATGTCAAGTTATTTGGTTTAAAGCTCCTGCTTTGGAGGTTGAACTTTCCCAGAGTTTAAACTCAATACACAGATTGAACTGATACTGTGCAAACGGAATTTTAGTTTAAACCAAAAAAAATCCAGATTTGGTTTAAGCTTTAGCTTAAACTTACACTGTGCAAACGGCCCTTAGTCATAAACGCCCTATACCATGGCATATCTACTTACACTATTATTCCTCTATGATTATACTATTAAATTCTATTCTATTATTATATTACGCTATTCATTCTACTATGGAAGAAAATAGGTTACACCTACTTGCATAACTGTATAATGGTGTTCTTTGTGTGTTATATAGCACAGTATATATCGACTATGAATTTTTTATAATTCGTAAAGATGTACTGTTGTGTACTGTAGATCTACACTGGCTTAATAAAAAAAAATGAATCTTCTAGCACCTTTTATTCTTAAAAAAACTTCTTCCTCCACCTACTGTCAAAAGTACTTACTTTACTCCCTGAAACATAATACTAAAGTGTCACTTTTTCGCTCTCGGTACTAAAAACAGAAAAACTCCCTAGGGAGTAAAAGTGACTCCATTTAAATACATGGGAAGCATCTCTATTTTAAAAACGTACATTTGGAATAGGTCAGAAGGTCTAAGCTCAGATGAGGAAGCATATAGAGTAGTTTAACCAACTAAATTCAATACCTCAACCAGACATTTGATCGATATAAAAAATATATTTTGTATGCTGAAACTATATTACAAACTTCATATCACCATACTAAAAAAAATGTATATATATTTTTATTGTATTCCATGTTATTCAAAATATCAGCCAACGAAAATTACTTATTAACTAATCAAATTTGAAACGGGAACTTCATCATAGCTGTAGTTTTGGCTGTCATCGTTGTTACAACTTTAGCCGACAGATAGTGCTGTCGGAGGAGAACTGTGATTACAAGCCAGCTGTTTCTGTTTACTTTTTAGATTATGTTGTAACACATTGTTTGGTCACATACGTTTTTAAAAATTATCAGCAGTTTTTATAAAAATGAAGGTGGAGGAAAAATGTTGTGTATATCACGAGTGAAAAATGTTTTTTCTCCCTCAGGAAAATTGTTGCCCTCGGCTTCGCCTCGGGCTTCAAACTTTTCCCTCAGGGAGAAAAAACAGCACTTTTCACTCTAGATAATATACAAATAACTATGAAATAGTTGAACAACTAGTTTCGGTTTACACCATCTTCAGGTTCTAAAATGAAATAAAATTCAATAACTGTTTACAACTGTTTAATTTTATTTTATTTTAGAACCTGAAGATGGTGTAAACTGAAACTAGTTGTTCAACTATTTTAATGTTTTTTGAAGAATAAAGGGTGCTAGAAGATTTATTTTGTTCTATCAATTTAAAAACAGCCCATGTCAATAAGTGCTCTACACTGGCTTCTATAACCGAGTGTTTTGTGTTATATTGCACAGTCTTGATGTGCTATTACATTTTCTTCTTCTTCTTCTTCTTCTTCTTCTTCTTCTTCTTCTTCTTCGTCGTCGTCTCCTCAACTCTCAACCTCTTTTCCTCCTTGTTCTTCCAGTCATCCTTCTCCTTTCCCTAGTTTTCATCATTCTCCCAATATATTATTCATCATTCTTCTCTGATATATTCTTTATCATTACATTCCAAGTCTTCTTCACTATTTCCTTGTTGTGTTTCATTGTGCTGAATTTTTGTAAACAGCATTTCCCAAAGTTAAGAGCTGAGAGGGAGAAAAATATAGGCTTGGCTAGCCCTTTGTTTCCCCCGCAGCCATGAAATTCCCATTGGAATTCTAAGCACACATTTTTGCCACTCTGCCACCAGGCCTACTGCTTATTGATGTTGCTACCAACAATTTCACTCTTGTTCCTTCCTCTTCTTCTTCTTCTTCTTCTTCTTCTTCTACTTCTTCTCCTCCTGCTTCTTCTGCCTCTTCTTCTTCTTCTTCTTCTCCTTCTCCTTCTCCTTCTATTTCTTCTTCTTCTTCATCTTCTCCATCTCCTCCTTCCTTCTTCATCTCCTCCTGTCTCCTCCTTCTTCTTCTTCTTCATCTTCTCCATCTCCACCCTCCTTCTTCATCACCTCCTGTCTCGTCCTTCTTCTTCTTCTTCTTCCTCTTCTTCTCCATCTCCCCCCTCCTTCTTTATCTTCTCCTGTCTCGTCCTTCTTCTTCTTCTTCTTCTTCTTCTTCTTCTTCTTCTTCTTTTCCTTCTTCTTCCCACTTCTTGGCCGCCAGGCCTACTGCTATTTATGTTGCTACCAACTCTTGCTTTTCTCCAACGAGAAACAATAAGAGAAGATGAGTTGAAAGAGAGGAAAAGTGTGGAGAGGTAAGGAAGAGAGAGAGTGCGGGATGAGAGAGAGAGTGAGGGAAGGAAAGAGTGAGAGAGGGATGAGATAGAGTGAGCGAGGAGAGGTAAAAAAGAGAGATAGCGAAGAAGTAGGAGTGGAAAGAGGAGAGATAGGTATGACAGAGAGGAAAGATAAAAGTAACAGAGAGGAGAAATAGGAGTAAGAGAGAGAGAGAGAGAGTGAGAGTGAGTGAGTGTGAGGTAGTGGAGAAGTAGAAATTGCACAGAAGTAGGATTAGATTAGAGTTCTTAATTCAGATACAATATATACTGGAAAATACATTGATTTCTAGTAAATTTTAGTGACAATGGAATTGAATGACGATCAAATAGCAGTGAGTTTGTGTGAGAGAGAGAGAGGGACTACGATGAGAGGTAGGAGTGAGAGAGAGAGTGAGAAAAAACAGGAGTAAGAGAGAGGGAATGGATTTCCAGTAGTATACTGGCTTATACATTGATTTCTAGTGAATGATAGTGACAATGCAATTGAATGATAATGAGCTAGAAATCTGAGAGAGGAAGATTGATTGATTGATTGATTGATTGAGTAATTTATTCACGTAGATATTACAATATGTACTGGCTTATACACTTATATACAATAGCTTACAATACAGCAGAATTATAGATGAATTTACATAATATAGACTATGAAAATAATTATTGAACTGTAATGATATGAAAAAACAATTGTAAATAATAAATACTATAGATAATAATTATATGTTATGCATCCACATAAATTGGCGGAGCTTGGACATATCAATGTCCATTCTTCGGAAAGAATATTGAAAATATCCTCCCCACTAACTCTCTACCAAAAGTGAGAAGAAAGAATGAAATAAGACAGAGAGGAGGAATGGGTATAAGAGAGAGGGAGTGAGAGAGAGAAAGTGATAGAGATAGGGAGTGATACAGGAGTAAGTAGAAATGACACAGAAGTAGAATTAGATTGGAGTTCTTCATTCAGGTATTGGCTTATACATTGATTTCCAGTAAATGATAGTGCCAATGGGATCGAATGATAATGAGATAGCAGTGTGAGAGAGACAAAGAGAAAAAAAAAACAGGAGTAAGGGAGAGGGAATGGATTTCCAGTAGTATACTACATTGATTTCCAGTAAATGATAGTGACAATGAAATTGAATGATGATCAAATAGCAGTGTGGTGTGTGTGTGTGTGTGTGTGTGTGTGTGGTGTGTGTGTGTGTGTGTGTGTGTGTGTGTTGTGTGTGTTGTGTGTGTGTGTGTGTGTGTGAGAAAGTGAGAGAGATTAGAGGTAGGAGTGGGAGAAAGAAGAAACAGGAGTAAGAGAGAGTAAATGTGAGAGACAAGTAGGGAAGGGAGAAGAAAGGAAAACATGTGTTATGTGAGATGTGAGAGGTTAAAGTCTACTCAGCAACCCAGTCAGGTTTTCCAGTACCCAAGTGTTAGTGATTGGTGCTGGAAAATCGGAAAATCTCCGGGAAATTCATGCTACATACCGTTCTCAACCCTGGAACCCTCTAGTGATGCTGTACTGGTAACAACTTATTCTAGTCCCACATTCCTTCCTAGGCACTAAAATAGTCGATTTCTGGCGTTGATTTTATCTTATATTTTGTTTTATTTCTTCCACCTTCCAACATGATTTCTGTTCCATGAGAAAGTACAAGATAATATTTTAGTTCTTTTCTATTCTAACCAGCTAATCTATATAATAAGAGAGAGTAGGGGTGTTTGTTCGTGTGTTCGTTTGTTCGCATCAAAACATGTCAACTTTTGGATTGCATACCGGAAAAACAGGAATGATTTAGATCTCCAAATTTTGAACATAGATTCTAAAAATATCAATCTTGTGCACCTGGAAGCTCAAATTTCAATTTTCGTTCTAGATTTTTCAGAATTAGTGTTCAAACTTCATTAATCTATACTTATAAAATTCTTATCTCACTGACTCACTGATCACGATTTCTGGAAAACTACTGGATGGATTGCAACAAAACTTGGAATATAGCTTCCTTGAACGTCCTTGGTGCTCAATAAGAAATGGTGATATATTTTTGGCGATATTTCAACTCTAAGGGTGGTTTTCAAGGGTTTAAATTCCGTCTTTTGACATGTATATTCTTCTTCTCCCAATCTCCTTATTATAATAGAAATGTCCATATCATATGTTATTATAGATCTATAATCTAGAGAGAGTACCTCTTCGAAACAGTTGTTAACTGGAAACTTAATTAATAACTTTGACAGGTTGGCATTAAGTTGAGATGACTTCATTAGGTTGGCACCAAGTTGAAGGATTATCAAAATGCATTTATCGAGAACAAAGTGATTGGGCACTGCTGCTTCAATCAGAGCTATTCCTGGGAGTATAGATAGTTTTTATTTTTCATAAAACAAACTTTTATGATGAGAGTTGCTTCTATCAAGTGATCCTATTCTATCAAGACTAATTTTATTTTATTTGTATATCCGATCGCGATAACTGCTTAAACAATTCCGATGAAATTTCAATAATTCAGTATGATATATGGAGGGTATTTTCAAAACTTCAGAAGTGTCAGTTGTGGAATCTGTTTGCAAAGAATAAGGAAATTCGGCCAAAATTTAACTTGGGTGGTAGAAAGGGGTTATTTATTGAAACGGCCAAATAGCTGTTGTTCCTTTTCCCAATATTCTACAAAATTTGCTGCAATTGTACTACTATTCTACAGAGAACTTCCAACACATAAATGATTAAACGAATGATTTGACTCAATAGTTTTCATGCCAAGTTGTGGCTTAATCTCAGAAACGATTATAACAATGTTAGTAGAATTTGAATTATAAATGGTTCACAAAAATAATCTTATCTTTCAATTACTGTAGCGAAGCACGGGTGCCCTGCTTGTTACTAATATTATTAGTTTGTATTTTCTTATGCAATGAACCTCTGGATGTTATAATTTGGGAATTCTCAAATATATGAATAATGTGGATAGAGTTTCAAATGAATTTGGTTCAATTTATTCATTTATCATTTACAATCAACTCAAGGACAAAGAAACAGACTACAGTTCAAAACTTCTTTTCATCCCAATTTCATAAAATAAATTGTCCCAATAAAGGTGATGTGCGACTTTTCACTCTTCACTTATCCCCACATTGAAACAAAACACAAACAGTTGGAACAATTAATCTTGAATTTAGAAAGATTAAGAACCGAATCGATAAAAAGATTTTTCCTGAAAAAATAAATAAATTCTAAACATGACAGCACAATATATTATCCGAAACAAAGCAATGTCTTTAAAGCATGTAAGTCTTTAACCTGAGGCCGCACTGCTGGATGGTTAAACACAGAAAAGTCATTTTGTATTTAGACGGTGCGTTTAGAATGAAATACATGGGCGTTTATAGAGCAGCACACACTCTTGTCCACTATCTACCAACGGCTGTTGGATGACGCAATGATTATAACAGCTGATTTTTATTTCTGTGTGTGGCCAGCTCACAAATCTTCTCCCATAAAGATTACATGTAAACTTTGAAGGACCGTAGAAAAAAGTCCCGAAGTCGGATTTCAAATTTGATAGGCCATAAACCTAGTCCTGAACATGGAAAACAACTGATCATTAAAATCATTAAATTCGTTGCAAACATGAGAAATTTATCGAATGTCAAAATCTAGGGTTCGATTCTTATTTATATGGATATACCAATTATGAATTTTCCGCCACACCGACAGAAAGCAGCTGTTTTCCAGTCCCTATGTAGATCTGAAAGACATTGTTGTAGACGACTCTCGTCTGACGTCAGAAAGGTTTCTTTCCGGCCAAGGCCTGAATGAGTACCCTTTCCAGCCAAGGCCGGAAAGAGTACCCTTTCCAGCCAAGGCCGGAAAGAGTACCCTTTCCAGCCGCTAACATGGAACTAAGAAAAGTGATCAAAAAACAGCTGAAACTTTTCATTAATTGAGTTCATTATTCAATAATTGAAACATTTATAATAAATAATACCATCTTATTGTCATTTGAAAGAATAAAAAAGTATAAACTCAACCTCCCACATAATTGAACATCTTTCAGGCTATTTAGACAAATCAGAATAGAAAATAAAAATACTTGGACAATTTCCTGATATTCAGATTACCTCAGATTTGCTAGAGCTATCACCTTCCACTTCTGCTTTGGGAAGTGCTTAGTAAACAACTATTCTCATAGAAATATTGTTTATTTTTGTGTGTGGCGAGAAATAGCGTTCGCACCACGGACAAAAATGTTTTTCCGGCTCTCAATCTTTTCTTCAAAACCAATTTCGAGCCGGGAAAATCTCATTTTCCGCTCTAGGTGCGAAATATACTATTGTTGGATACCTTCACCATTTAAATGAATAATATCGGGGCACCGAGCTTTGCTCATCATTTTTATTTTTATTGATAAACAGAACACAATTCTCTAAAATGATCGTGTGTATAGGCCTATTCCACAGCTGGCTATACGTCATCTATGAATTTCGGGGATGCGATATTTTGATTTTTCACATACTCACTTTTTCACTATCCACAGCTG
>NW_024093145.1:0-14452 GCF_014356525.2 Nilaparvata lugens | reverse complement strand
AATTCAAGTGCTTTCATGTTATTTATTGCACAATGATTCCACTGTTTATATATTATTTTATAGTAAATAAAGTGATTTGATTTTGAAATTTCAAGTTGTAATTCATTTCCAAAAATGCCCACTCCACAGGTTACTTTCACATATGATTAAAACACGGGCTACACTTATCATGCAGTGTTCCGATCCTACTCATGTCCGATATTTCTTTGGGATGATGCATGGTGGGAGAGATCACATAATGACGGACATGCGGACATGCGTAATATGCTCCATTCTAAGCCGTTGTCATCACTGATCGGAGTGGGATCGGATATCGGAAAGCTGCATGATGCAGTGTGGCCCGGGCTTAATTTTCAACTTAATAGTATTCAAACGTCAGATTCAGGGCCGTATTTATGATCGATTCTCAGGAACACTCTTAGCCAAGAATGCTTTGTAGTGAACCAAAGGTATATACTAGAAGGTGGTTACTATCTATGTTCCTAACCTCTTCCTGCAACCATCTCAGTGACCATAACTCCTTCGCACTTCTTATTTCTTACTGCAAATCAAGTCTCAAGTATCATCTTGACTTGAGGCACCTTTCTATTATTATTGTATTATTTTACAAAGGCGACTTCCTAGAAGTATTTAAGCCTAGGTGATGATGATGGGATGAATGATAATACAATGAAGGTGGAGTTATGAATGAATAAAAATTATAGGTTATGCTATCCACCTTGGTGGAGGGTTAGCCAAATCTCTAGAGACTGGGAGACCCCCATAAATTTGTTGCAACTAGGAAATTGACCTGTTCATCTCCTCAAGCCTTCTGAGATCTGGAGGCATGATGTTACTGAGCACAGGCAACCACTCAGTCTCTGTTGGTCTCAAGCATCACTTGATGCTCAAAGGGCCTTCATATCACAACCCCAGGTTGTTCCCGCAAGTTTGCTGATCATATTTAGCTTTGTCTTCAGTTTATTTATCATATTTTATTTATAAAATCTTAATTCCCTTAATAAGCCTACCAAGAACTGTACCAAAATGCTACATCAGATCTTCATCTCTTGAAGAAATGGTTTGATAATAACATATTGACTTTAAATATTAAGAAATCTAAATTCATAGAATTTTTTTCCAGAAGAAGGCAAGAAGACAGAATTAATAACATCACTCTAGATTCTTGTACTGAACCTACCAATATACAATGTAACTGTGAATCGATGAAAGTGTAGTAGCTTATAAATATTTAGGAGTAATGATAGATGAGAAATTGAATTGGTCGGCTCAATTGCATTCTTGAAAAGTAAAATTCGCAAAGCCATTTACATTTTCTACCAATTAAACAAAATTCTATCACTAAAAGAGCTACGAAATATATATTTTTCTTATGTTCAGTCACTTATCGAAGTGGGAATTTTAGCTTATGGGGGTGCCTATAAAACATTACTAAAACCTTGGAAGTTACACAGAAATCTATTATCAAAACAGCATTAAGAAAACGTATACGCACTCCTACTGATGAAATTTTTGAAGAATTCAATGTTTTAAGTATAAGGCAAATTTATGTAAGAAATATATTATTATACATGTACAAAATCATAAAGATATGTTAAGAAAATTGAGCACAGCTATCGAACTCGTCGTCAGAAGCAATAGGAATCCAAGTTCCAAGGCTAGTCAAACTCATTCCACTACTAATACTTATTATATAGCACACACTCTGTATAGAAATCTGCCTGAAAATCTACGTAATACCGAAGGTGAATCCAAAAATATTTATAAAAAAAATGTTAATGACTGGTTAAAGGAGATGGGAGACAAATATAGAAGTGATAATTCATTCATTGTATAAATAAGCAAATGTCGTGTAATGATAGTCCAAATTTAACTCTAAATGTTTACAACTTTTATACTTAAAATCCTTTAACTTCAAATTTCTCTGATATTAATACCTGGTTTACCCAAGAATGTGATAATGCAAGTATGGGGACAGTCCGACGTTAGCCAATCATCGCCAAGACCCTCTTCCACACACAGGCTTTGCCTTTGTGGAGAGTTTTCATAATGTTTTTTAAAATATAATGTTGTATTTTCTGGGGCTACGATATAATAACAACTAGATTTAGTTATAATGATTAATTTTTTAGGTCAACTGTAAGTTTTATTCATGATTGTTTGGTTGCAGAAGATGTAACGTTGTTGTATAATATGAATATTTGCACCCTGAAATCATGATAATAAAAACCAATTTGATTTGATTTGATTTGATTCAATGCTTTATTTACTTTATTTTCTCGTAAAATGAATTATACTAGGTACTGAAACGCAAGATTTGATTCGAAATAAGAATTTTGTGGAGTAATGAAAGTTTAAAGTGTAATTTTATAGCAGTTTCATACCGGCCAGAACAGGGTTGAATAATATACGACCGGTACGGACCGTCTCATGGGTCCACAAAATATCTACTCCGAAACCTGCTCTCTATAGTCAACAGCAACAGGGAAGGCTCAAAATCAAGAAAAATGTCATACTCTTCAACCATTATAGAACAATAGAAAAAGGATGAAGGAAGAAATATTGCTACCTCTATAAACAATAGGACAACCCTTTCCGATCCCATCAACCTATTGCATTTTCTACCTTCAGGTAGTTGGACCCACCAGAGACCTCAAAGCCAGGATCCTATTTGAATTGTAATATTACTTGAATTCAAATATTACTCTGTCACTTCAACATCTAATATTAACCAGCTGGAATCATGTGTCAGCGCGTGTGATAGCTCCCAAATAGCCTCAGCTGATGTTATGAATGAATGAAAAAACTGTAGTAATTGCATGCAATGAACTCTTCATGACTGAATCATAGCAATTTTTTTTTTCTTATGCACTTTCAATATTATTCTTATATCCTGAAAAAGGACGGAGTGAGTCAATTTTGTTGTCCAACGAACTTGACCTGTGGAAAGGTTCGAAGAATACGCGTTCAAAATTTGATGCTGATTGATCAATTCTTGCGAAAGTTAATTGTAGAGCTGCGTACACATACTCATACTTCCAACCCGGACCGAGCACGCTCCTCCCTCGTACCGCCCACGTACCACCACCATCGCACAGCAATCGCCCCGCCTCCGCTCTCTACTCGCACCGATCATGAACGTTACGGAAGATGTTAGATCTTCTCGCGTTCCCCGGTCGAACCATTGTTGCTCGCCGGTCGATCATCAATCGCTCTGCTGGAGTGACGTTCGGTCTTGGAGCGGAACGAATGTCTGTACGCACCTTAGAACATACACACATACGGAAGACTTTGGCCTTTAGTAAGTCAAAAGTGAGAACACACTAACGCTCGTTCAATGAAAATGTAATTAAACTCCAAAGTAGACCTATTGAAATAAATGTAAAATGAATAAATTTCTTCTGAAAGTTACATACTATTCAAAAATATTAACTAAACTATATCGATGTTGAATCTGTATACCGTATTTAACATTGCTAAAAATATGGATACAGAACGATATCATAATATTGCTTAAGCCCTGCACACACACATAGATTTTTGTTCGTACGATATTTTGCCGTCCTTTATGAATTCTATCAGATTAAACGGAGCTTGACAAACATCATCTGTTTGAAATCATCTGTTTAATCTAAGGAATTTACAAGGACGGAAAATATCGTATGGACAAAAATCTATGTGTGTGTTTGTGTAGCTAGCCTTACAGTACTATTATACAAATTTACAGTACATAATGTGGCATTCAAGTACTGTAGTGAGGTCCACGATAAAATGACAGTGGAAAAAGATAGGAGAACAACGTTGCCGATTCTCTGCCTCACCATGCCTTCTATAGATAAAATAAGATTGAGTATTTCGAACAGGAATAAACAGCTAATATTACATATGATTCAGATGTGACATATGATTTAAATTACATATTAATTCCCGATGTTATTATATTATAATTTTGCAAATTACAACGTTGGGTCCAGACAAGGTAAACTGGAAAAAGCTTCAATTATTCAGTTTTGGAGTGAATTTACCTTTTGTTGTGAACGAAATTTAAGCATGCATTATTCCCTGTAATATTGATCTCACAACTTTTTTTTATATCTGATCTTGAAGGTGTGACATAATTGGTAAAAAACCGTTCGCCTCTAATTTTCTGCTTTTCTTGTTCTTATAATTAGAAAAAGTTGGAAAAACATTCTGATTATAAGCTTATAGAGCATTCAATTCTTTACAGTTTGATGTTCAATTTAACAATCATCGCTTGGACTACAAGTTATTATATACACTCTTCGCAGAGTTCAATAACGGCTACTCTCTGTTTGAGCAATTTCTAATTTTCAAAACATTGCTTTTAAACATAGCGCTCTCAGAAGAATTCATATAAATATTTCATATGAAAGAAAATAAGTTGATAATATAATTATTTGATAAATTTCCAAGTAATTTGAAAAATTTATTCAACAGATGAAATTGTTTATTGCTTGGTAATCTTTAAAAATATTTATATTTCTACATCACTGATTAGACAGCTGAGCACGTACCAGGCAGTGACTAACCCGATCACCTGGAGAAAGCAGACTACAAAATCAGATGTTCCCGGTACCCAGTTGAGTGAGGATGTCAAAGTTACTTGATCTTCTTTTTCGTAAAATTATATGCTAGTGCATTTTATTCTCATTTAAATTCAATTAGTATAGTTTATAATTACATCAAGAGATAATTTAGTATTCAGTAATGAGATTGTACAACAGAGTAAACTTTATCCTACGCTAATTCATGGTTTGAAGGTTAGTTGAAGTCACTTTTTCTTTCAAAAGTAAATATTCAACTCTGAAACTCAACTTTAATTCTTTTGAAGCTTCATTTTAGACGATTGTTATTTGTTTTCAATTAACTATTTTGGGCCCAGCTTTTTCAAATAGTTTAAAGTTCAGATATCTTTAAAATTTTGAGATACTTGAATAATCATTTTGATCATTCTATATTTTTTCATCCATTCTATATGGACAATCCTTATCACTCTTTCTTTTCCTATCACATACTTTTCAATAATGTAGTTCATTCCATTAAAAATGCTCCATCACAAAATCTTTGAAATGTTTTTATAGCCTAGTATTTTTTTTTATTTGTTTGGATTCAAAACTAAAATAAAGGCAAGGCTAAGTTACATCATAAAATAAAATTATTATAGGCCTATTACATTTTTCTTTTTAGGTCAAGTTACGTTTTTCAAGGTTGGCCAATAGTTGAAAAAATCCAATTTGTCAGGTTTGTTAATTGAATTTTATTAAAAATAATTAGTTTCAAGACCAATTGAATGCACAACCCCCAATAAAAAAGTTCATTTTTTGAGTTTGTAGAGTGAACATTGATGTTGTGGAAGCTTTCCTTAATTGAAGAGACTTGTGAGCACACACGAAAGCATGCTCCTGTCAAAAAATAATCTTAGTTGATTTTTTTGAAAATATCTTCAATTAATTTCTAAAACATAAGGTAGGCTTAACTTTAATATATTATTACAGTTGATACTATTTGTAAATCGATTATTAACCTAGGCTTTGTTTATTCCAACAGGACTATATAAACGTAAAGGAACTTTTATGGAAAGACATCATCAGTTATCAATGGAGAGCAGCGCCACTACCGTAATGAAGATATGGACCGGCGAATTTGGTATGAGGTATCTGGTATTTATATTATTTTAAGACAGGCTAGAACTTCTTAACACTTTCCATAACACAGATATTTAGGGATGGGATGTTGTGGCGGTTAGTATATAACATGGTTTATTCAACCCTCTCGGCAGTGCCAAGTTCTATCCGGTTGGTTCTGAGTCCAATGGATGCTTTCAAGTTAGAGTCAACTGACCTGCAGATCGCATTTCCGCGTGCCAACAACTGGACGAACATGTGCTACTGTTTGATTGTGGTTTGTGGATGGCTGTGGTGTAAGACAATCACTATAAATAGGGCCTGAGTGGTTAGGGTCCCCGTAGGATATTTGCAGTTGTCAGTCGAGTATTCATTTCTGATCAGTGCCCTTTGTGGCGGTCTCACAGCTTTTTCATGATGGTTGCGGGCTCAGTACAGCACTAATTTGATGGGCAGGTGGGGTACTGTTACACTGTGGCTGTCTGATTTGTTCTATGAGACTGGCGATGTAAATATTAGATTAATTCTGGATTAAGATTAGATTTAAGGCTGGAGTAAAAGTGAAGTATAGCCTCTAGCTTTGCTAGTTGGCGGGGGAAAGCCTCTAGCCTTTGCTAGTTGGCGGGGGATAGCCTCTAGTCTTTGCTAGTTGGCGGGGGATAGCCTCTAGCCTTTGCTAGTTGGCGGGGGATAGCCTCTAGCCTTTGCTAGTTGGCGGGGGATAGCCTCTAGCCTTTGCTAGTTGGCGGGGGACGAGAAAGTATAGCCTCTAGCCTTTGCTAGTTGGCGGGGGGATTATTCACTCCTGGTGGTCAGGTAGTGCATTAGTTTAGTTTAGTGATAAGTCATTAGAATTAAGAAATTAGAAATCTAATTTTAGTTTTAAGATTGGAGTGATATTAGTAAGGTAAAGCCTCTAGCTTTTGCTAGTTGGCGGGGGACGAGAAAGTGTAGCCTCTAGCCTTTGCTAGTTGGCGGGGTAAAGCCTCTAGCCTTTGCTAGTTGGCGGGGGATAGCCTCTAGCCTTTGCTAGTTGGCGGGGGATAGCCTCTAGCCTTTGCTAGTTGGCGGGGGACGAGAAAGTGTAGCCTCTAGCCTTTGCTAGTTGGCGGGGGATAGCCTCTAGCCTTTGCTAGTTGGCGGGGAAGAAAATGTATAGCATCTAGCCTTTGCTAGTTGGCGGGGGATAGCCTCTAGCCTTTGCTAGTTGGCGGGGGATAGCCTCTAGCCTTTGCTAGTTGCGCGGAACTGAAGATCAATGCAATCCTGTAAAACCTTGGGTTTAAACTGATTTCTAACCTAATTTAAGTCTTAACTTGCATGAAATTTAGTTTATAAGTGACTATAATTACCATTGATAATTCTGAAGTTATATTATTAAAGTATAGCCTCTAGCCTTTGCTAGTTGGCGGGGGATAGCCTCTAGCCTTTGCTAGTTGGCGGGGGAAAGCCTCTAGCCTTTGCTAGTTAGCGGGGGACAGCCTCTAGCCTTTGCTAGTTGGCGGGGGATAGCCTCTAGCCTTTGCTAGTTGGCGGGGGATAGCCTCTAGCCTTTGCTAGTTGGCGGGGGAAAGCCTCTAGCCTTTGCTAGTTGGCGGGGGATAGCCTCTAGCCTTTGCTAGTTGGTGGGTGGATTGCCTCTAGCCTTTGCTAGTTGGCGGGGGACAGCCTCTAGCCTTTGCTAGTTGGCGGGGGATAGCCTCTAGCCTTTGCTAGTTGGCGGGGGACAGCCTCTAGCCTTTGCTAGTTGGCGGGGGATAGCCTCTAGCCTTTGCTAGTTGGCGGGGGATAGCCTCTAGCCTTTGCTAGTTGGCGGGGGAAAGCCTCTAGCCTTTGCTAGTTGGTGGGGGGAACATGTACTCCTGTTGGTTCAGGTAGTGTCTTAGTTTAGTTTAGTGATAAGTTGAAGTTGTAATTTATAATTTATCAACATTGTATTAATGGTCTGTTTCTTGAGTAAGTTTCAGGTTCATCATGGCTTCCCTTACACATGTTTACAAATATTTTCTGTGTGCATGAAAATAATTACTAATTTTAATATTATTATATTTTAACAATATTATATTATTGTATTCAATATAATTGTTCTGTTTCTTGAGTATGTTTCAGGTTCATCACATGGCTTCTCTTTCACATGTTTACAACTATATACTGTGTGCATGTGATCAGTTTCTAATATTAATTTGTATTTAATTGTTACAATTTTTATTATTGTATCTAATGTTATTCATTGTATTAAATTGCCCTGTTCCTTAATTTGTTTACAGGTTCATCACAGCATCACTTCTCTAATAATTATAAACACAATCGTCGCAGCTATCCATTCATTTTTACTCTTGAGTAAAATGGTGTCTTTGAATTTACATTTTACTCTGTGAGTAAAATGGTGTTTTTGATTTACATCCAATAATAATGGATTCTTTCAGTAATTATCTTATTTCTTGAATTTGTATTTTTTATCTACATTGTATTCAATCCTTTTGTTTCAGTTTCAGAGTGTTTCAGGTTCATCTTTTTAAACGCTCATATTTTTCATCTTAGCTCATCTTTTTAAACACTCACATCTTTTCCTCCTCCATGCTTACTGTGTACATGCTTTGAGTGACCCATGTTGCATTTAGAACAACTCAAGTTCTTTGTCAACATGAATTTTCTCAATTTTTATGTTTCTCAAGTACGTTTCAGATTCATTGCGGCTTCTCTACTGAAGTGCGCACATGCTCACAACTTTGATTTTTCATTTGAGTGTAATGCCCGCGTGAGATATAGGCTTGTGCATAGTTGATGAGGTGAATGATAATAAGAGATGAGTGGACCTACAGTTTCAGTTTTACAGTTTCATTTCTTCTGAGTGCATGTTTCGAGTGATCTAGGCTTGTGCATGAGTAATGAGGTGGATGATAATTAGTAAGAGATGAATGCACATACAGTTTTAGTTTTATCTCTTTATTTTTATTGAGTGCATGCTTCAAGTGATCTAGGCTTGTGCATGGTTGATGAGGCGGATGATAATAAGAGATGAATGCACCTACAGTTTTAGTTTTATCTCTTCATTCTTATTGAGTGCATGCTTCCAGTGATCTAGGCTTGTGCATGGTTGATGAGGCGGATGATAATAAGAGATGAATGCACCTACAGTTTTAGTTTCATCTCTTCATTTTTTGAGTGCATGCTTCAAGTGAGCTAGGCTTGTGCATGAGTAATGAGGTGGATGATAATTAGTAAGAGATGAATGCACATACAGTTTTAGTTTTATCTCTTCATGTTTATTGAGTGCATGTTTAGGATGATTTATGTTGCATCTTGAACAAGTTGTGTTGTGGTAATTTGTTGCATAGTATATGTTCACTTTTATGTTTGATATGTGATGAAAAATATGTGTTATAATAATATTATATGTTGTATATTGCATAATATTCATTATAAATCTTGAATGAGCTGTAGGCATATAATAGATAGATAGATTTAATTCATTTGCTATTGGACCATACAGTCATCAGCAACGCCAGTAAAATATTCATAACACTAAGGCACGGTTGCACAACAGTCGGTTAGATTTCAACCGTGATTAATTTCACGAGAACCAATCAGAGAAGGCCTTCTTGATAACACGGCTTCTCTGATTGGCTCTCGTGGAATCAATCACGGTTAAAATTTAACCGGCTGTTGTGCAACCGGCACTTAACACTTCATTAAAAAAGAATGTGTGAGAAACCCCTCCAAAGAATAGAAGGGGTTTGACTTTTTGTGTAGTTGAGAAGTTGATATTGTGGTAATTATTCATATTGAATGAAAAAGACTAAGAAATTGTCAAAAAACCACTGATTCATTGATAACTAGAAAGACCGGTTTCGGTTATTACACCATTGTCAATCTCTGATAAACTCAGATCGACAATGTTTATCAATTGACTCAGTTTATCAGAGATTGACAATGGTGTAATAACCGAAACCGGTCTTTCTAGTTATCAATAAATCAGTGGTTTTTTGACAATTTCTTAGTCTTTTTCATTCAATAGAAGGGGTTTGCACGCAGAAGATCAAATAGTGATTTGTTGAACAAAGAGACTGGATAATGTTTTAATGACTCTGGCAACCCATGTGGAATCATAAGCTATTTGTTGCATACTATCCAATTATTGGTCTCGAATGTGTTGCCAGGTATTATTGTATTCAAAATTATAAGTCAAGGTGAATTAAAGAGGTGTTTTCGGTTCTACAGAATAATGTAGAACTGACAACATCTCTTTCAATATTCATCTTAATATGGAGCGATTCCACTTCTCTTTTCCTAGTGTAAATTTTAAAATTATATATTATTTGTTGCATACTTTTCACTCATATGTCTTGAATGTTATGTTAGGAACGTGTTGGAATTTTAATAATAATATATTATCACATTGCCAATGCACCATAATGATCATCACTACTATTTTTTCAATATAATGGCTCAACTCACACTTACGCGACTCAGGTCGAGGAGAGACTCGACTCTAGTCGAGAGCATGTGTTTTCAAATGGTGACAGTCGCGGAGACTAAAGTCGACTGGTCTGAGTGTCACCATTTGGAAACAAATGGAGTCGAGTCTCTTCTCGACCTGAGTGGCGTAAGTGTGAGTTGAGCCTTAGATTTCCCATTATTTTAGTGCTGTGTTACAGTTGAACTAAAAGCATATTTCGTTTCAGATTATGGAGTTTCAGCTATATTTTCAACTCTTAATTACATTTTAGTGTCATAACAATAAATTTTCAAGTACTAAATCAAGAAGATCCTAGTGCCTTTGAAAATTTATGTTGAAAAATGTAATGAATGAGTTCCATAATAAATAGGTTTGATGGGAATTTTATATTTAATATTCATTAAATATAATATCTATGATATTAATATTTAATGATATAAATCATAATCATAAATACATATATTTGTATATGTATTTGTCAAATTGTATTTTTATTATTATTATTTATCCTAATAATAATGATAAAGTTGATATATCTATTAGGACGAATGTATATTTATTGTATTTTATATAATAGATGTATTTTTTGTGTAGTTGAGAAGTTGATATTGTGGTAATTATTCATATTGAATGAAAAAGACTAAGAAATTGTCAAAAACCACAGATTTATTGATACTTAGAAAGACCGGTTTCGGTTATTAAACCATTGTCAATCTCTGATAAACAGAGACAATGATAAACAGTTTATCAAAGATTGACAATGGTGTAATAACCGAAACCGGTCTTTCTAAGTATCAATAAATCTGTGGGTTTTGACAATTTCTTAGTCTTTTTCATTCAATAATAGATGTATATTATTGTATAGTTGACTTAGGTCTTATTCTTCTATTTATTTTATTTTGGCACATTTATTCTATTTTTCTATTGTTATACATTTTTATTTTTATTCTCTAATATCATTGTCTATTGTAATTTAGTAGAGATGTATATAGTGGTATACGTTGTCAAATTTATTGTTTCAGATAATGAGATTTCAGATCCTTCTCATAGATAGAGAAGATCATATAATACTTTCTATAGAGTGAAGCCTTTGGGACTAATACCAAACGGAGCCCATGATCGAGACTCCTGGGGCGACTGACCAAACTTATATATATATTTTAGTTGAATTGTTACAGTATTGTGTTTTTCCAGTTAAACTAATGATATTTTTGTTCCAGATAATGAAGTTTCAGCGTCCTTCTCATAGATAGAAAGGAACATTAATACGTTCTATAGAGTGAAGCCTTTTGGTACTAACACCAAATGGAGCTCATGATCGAAGTAGACTCCTGGAAGCTAATGACCTGAAACGCCAACCCCACCACAGTGGGTAAAGGCTGAGAATAAAACAAAGAGAGAGAAGCTTTACAAATGTCACCATTCTCTCACATCGCGAATTTTATCAGTGAATTTCAGTGATTTAGTGAAATAAGTAGTGCAATAACATCGAGTGATAATCTAGTGAATGTAGTAAGTGATGTAGGCTTCAAAAGTATGAAGTTCAAGACGAAATTTTGGCTGCCGGTTCGCTACTTCATGGTTCAAAGGTTAGTGGAGAATTCTCTTTTATCTTCAAGCTTAAAATTTCAATTTTCAAATTTACTTTGATTATTTTAAATCTTTAGTTTAATCTCATTAAATTTTTAAATCCAATTCCTAGTTTGAATTTCAATTTTGAAATTCACATTGATCCTTTCAAATCTATAGTTTAATTTATTCTGATAGTATTCAAGTAATTTACTTTTTTTCGAGAATTAACTTTCAATTGGATAGCCGGTGATATTATTATATTATTATTAACTTTTTATTATAGTGGAGAATTAATTTTATTAAGGTTGGTGGAGAATTCTCTTTTATCTTCAAGTTTGAATTTCTATTTTTAAATTTACTTTGATTATTTTAAATCTCTAGTTTAATCTCATTAAATTTTCAATGTAATTCCTAGTTTGAATTTTAATTTTAAAATTCACTTTGATTCTTCCAAATCTGTAGTTCAATTTATTCTGAGAGTATTCAAGTAATTTACAGTTTTTTTCGAGAATTAACTTTTTAATCGGATAGCCGGTGATTATTTTTATTATTATTGAATTAGGCTCAACTCACACTTACGCGACTCATGTCGAGAAGAGATTCGACTCTAGTCGAGAGCATGTGTTTTCAATGGTGACAGTCGCGGAGACTAGAATCGACTGGTCTGAGTGTCAACGTTTAGAAAAACATTCTCTCGACTAGTCGAGTCTCTTCTCGACCTGAGTCGCGTAAGTGTGAGTTGAGCCTTAAAGGAACGTGACCGGTTGCAACTCCATTGAACCTCATATATCTCTGTGGAGTTCGAAGAAATTCTGTTCAAGATGGCGTAATCTGTCTCCAAATTCTGCAAACTCCTCACAAACATAACTCCAGTCGAATTTACATAGTTGCTTATTAGTGAATTATGATCCTTCATTTTGTTCTGTTCTATAATTATTCATCCTCCAATTGAGTGCTTGAAGTTTTTCTTTTTGTAGCTTGAGTGAATGAAGACAAGATAGCTGTTAAGTGTTGCCAGATCTTTCTGGGATTTAAAAGTTTGTTTAGATGATTAATCTTAATCTCTCATGCTTAATAATACTAACCACATTGATACTAACATACATTCATCCCCATATTAATTACTCCATAATTCATTAAAACTAGATTAATACTTATTTCATCAAATTGACAAGCCAAAGCCTTACTGATTCTATAATTGTACAAAAATCAATTCTTTAATGTCAATTACTTCAAATGCATTGAAAAAATATTAATACTAATATCTCTACAAGTTGTTCAGCATTAGCTCACTTATGTCAAATTCTTATAATATTAATTCTTAATTCCTCAAAATGACAAGTCAAAGCCTCACTGATTATATAACATTCTAACATCATTCCTTCAATAGTGATTACTCTCAATTCATTAAAATATAAATAATAACTCCTTTAATTTGTTAAGACATAGCTCAGCTTATATCAAAATCAATTATATTAATTCCTCAAAAATTGACAAGCCAAAAAGCCTTACTGATTCCATGATTAAATTTAATAACCTCAACTTTTGGACAACATTAACATTCTATCAAAATTTTTGGAGAGAAATAGTACAGGCTCAGCCTAGTTTTTCCTCAATGTCATAATAAATTATATATTCTATAATACATATTATGATTATAGTGCTTTTGCAATAAATAATAATGATCATTTTAACATCAATTACTCTAATGAATTAATTCATAAAATCATTTTAACATAATTCCTCTAATAGTAATATTAATTCACAATATTCATAGAAAAAATTTTAATACTAATTATTTTTCAATTTAGTTAAGCTTCTTGTCAAAATTATCAATACTATTTTCCTCTATTGACAAACCAAATCCTCACTGATTCTATAATCATACTAACATCAATTATTCCTGTAATATTCTTTACTTTATGATTAATATTGAAAAAATTAATACTAATTCTTTTAGTTTGTTAAGACATAGCTCAGCTTGTATCAAAATAATTATACTAATTCCTTCAAATTCACAAGCCATAGCCTTACTGACTCTATAAACATCAATTACTTAAAATTGGATAACTTCATTAAAATAATTAATTAAACATTAATAATACTAATTTCATCAATTTGTTGAGCCATAGATCAGATCATGGCAGGTGAACTCTTATTAGAATTTATTATTTTTGTTTTTCATTTTTCCACTGTTGATTAATTATTTTATTGATTGTAAATTTCTATTATTCAAATTATTGTTATTTTTGAAATTGTATTGTAGATTTAATTTTTCAGAACTCTCAGTTGAATATTCATATTCAATTTGCCTGTAATCAAATTTATTCAATCAAACTATTTAAAGTTTGTTACGTTCAGTTGTGAGTAGATTTATTGTAACTAAGGCCAGGTTGCACAAAAGCCGGTTAAATTTTAACAGTGATTAATTTCACGAGAACCAACCAGAGAAGGCTTTTTCGAAAAGACGGCTCTCATTGGTTCTCGTGGAATTAATCACTGTTAAAATATAACCGGCTTTTGTGCAACCGGCACTAGAACATTTGTCCATTGTAATTAACTTGTGGTGGAACGGATTGGCTATATAGAAATTTGAGAACTCCAAATATTGTAAACATTGTCAAGTTTTTAGTTTGTAAGTGAATTATTTGTAACTTTGTACCCTACTATAAGCTGAGCCCTGGCTGGATAACATGAATGAATGAATATCTATCAAACTTATTCATAAGATAATATTAAGATTAATTCTTCCGAAATTAATTTCTACATAATTCAT
>NW_024093144.1:0-13079 GCF_014356525.2 Nilaparvata lugens | reverse complement strand
AACGAGAGTGAAGAAGAATTGAAGAAGAAGACGAAGATGAAGATGAGTTTTCACCAATGGACAACACAGATGAAGACAGCGACTACAATCCCACTAAAGAGAAAACCAAATCTAGTTCTAGCGAAGATGAAGAAGAAGAGGGAGAAGAAGGAGAATCAAAGTTTTTCAAACCAAATTCGTCAGGAGCACGCAAGAAACCACCCTGGTACATGGCTAAACCGGGAACGTCGACTAATTTCAAATCTCCCTCCAATTTCAAACTGGGTACATCGACAAATTTCAAATCTCCCGCGCAGAAACAGCGCACCCTATTGGACAGCGACAGCAGTAGGACGAATTCGAACGAGTTCCTGATTCGTTGACGATCTGGGAGGGTTCCAGAGGTTGAACAAGGATGTCAAATCTGAAGACAGTGACGGAGAGATGGAAAATGACGGGAGGAGGTGGAGTACTTTGATTTCTCGCAATTATCCAAAACCAGGAGGGTTGAAAGCTGCGGCGATCAAGAAAGAGAGAGATGGTGGAGGGTTGGGAGGTGGTAAACGTGTGAAGGTACCCAGTTCTGGTAGAAAAAAGGTGAAAAATAGTGGGGATGATAACGTTGATGTTATGGAGTTGTTAGCTATGGGCGAGGGTGTGGAATTTGGGGGGATGAAGAAGAACAACCAGTCATCATCTGATGATGAAGATGAGTATGAGGAAACAAATCGAGTGGAGAGAAATTCGAAAGGGGTGGAAGTAACAATCGCGTTCCCTTCACAGAAGAAAAAGGAGAAAAAATCGTGTGACGTAGAGGCAGCCCTGAAAAGAAGGTTCAACCTTGTCAAAAAAGAGAACCAAGTTTTCGCACATAAGGTACACCTTCTATGTTGGATAGCTCATGGGAACTACTTAAACTCTGTTCTAAATTGTGAGGATTTGATGGGGGTTGCCCTATCTATCATCCCTTCCAACTACTGTTACCCTCCTAAAAGGTGTGACTTAACCTACCTCGAGAATTTCGTGAAATGGTTCAGGGAGAAGGTAAAGATTGACCCAGTTCTGGGGAAAGACAAGTTGAGACCTGACAAAATCGTGACAAGTCAGAGCTTACAGGTGCAGTTCAATAAAAAGATGGCGGATTCGAGGCTCGATCAGCTGATGCTTTTCATTGCTACACTTCGTGCGTTAGGCTTGATGGTGAGGCTCGTTATTAACCTGAGACCTGTGCCGCTGAAACCGCCGGTCAAGGAGTTGTTCACATTTAAGAGTCCACAGGAACCGGTGATTAGCTCGAGAGGTAGTGGTGGGGGAAAATCTAACAAGAAGGATGCTGATTCGAAAAGTGGTGGGGGAAAATCTAAACAGGAAGTTGATAAGGTGAAGAGAGAGGGAGGAGAGGATGGAAAATCTAAGAAAGATTCAGATAAATCGAAGAAAGAGGAGGGAGAAAATAAGGTTAAGAAAGAGGTCAATGTTGAGAAAAAGGGAGAAAAGGACGGAAAATCTAAGAAAGATACTGATAATTTGAAGAAAAAGAAAGAAGAAGAGGGAGAGAATAAGGTGAAGAAAGAGGTCAAAGAGGAGGAAGAAGAAAACGAGGAAGAGGAGGAGGAGGGTCTAACAAGTGGAAAGAAAGTCACAGAGAAAGACAATATAGGCTTAAAAAATGATAATCTAAGAAGGTAACCAAGGGAAAGAAAGAGAAGGTTGAAGAAACGAGGAGGATGAAGAAGAAGAAGAAAAGGAGGGTGAAAATAGTGTGAAGAGAATCACAAAGAAAGACAGTGATGCAGGCTCGCAAAATGATAAATCCAAGAAGATAACCAAGGGAAAGAAAGAGAAGGAGGTTGAAGAAATGGAGGAGGAAGACGAAGAAGAAGAAGATGTAAAGGAAACCACTGTGGAAAAAGTTGGGAAAAGTGGTGAAAATTCATCAAATGCAAAGAAAACTACAAGAAAGAGCTCTATGGAGGTAGAAGTCATGGATAGTGATGAAGAAAATGAGAATGATGAAGCAAGTGGTGAGAAAATTGAAATTGATAATGATAAGAAAGAAGTGGGTGAAGATAACCTGGAGAAAGCAAACGAAAACGATGAGCCAAGTGTAAAGAAAGTGACAAGGAAGAGCTTGAAGAAGGATACTAAAGGAGAGGGGAGTGAGAAGGAGATAGCAGCAAAGAATATGAAGGAAAGGAGGAGAATTGAAAGAGATGGGAGAATAGTAGTCCTGAAAGTAGTCCTGAAATAATCAGAAGGACTTCAAAGAGGAATCAGAATAATAAGGATGTAGCTAAAAAAAGAGAGAGTCTCAGATCTGAAGTTAACAAACGTAGTTCAAAGAGGAATGTGAAGAAAGGAGGAAAAAATGTTGAGATTAAGGAAAGTGAAGATGAAAATCTAGTGAAAGATTTAAATAAAAGGAAATTGAGGATCAAAATCAAGTTGAAGATTTAAAGACAAAGGAAATGAGGATCAAAATCTACTGAACGATTTAAATACAAAGGAAATTGAGGATAAAAATGAAGTAAAGATTTAAATACAAAGGAAATGGAGATAATCTGAAGCGAAAGATTTGAAGTCTAAGGAAAATGAAGATAATCAAGAAGATAAATCTCAAGTCAAGGCAAACAAGGTAGAACCCGCTCTAAAACAGCTGCAAAATCCAATCTAGACGAAGATATCGTCAAGAATTCGTATGTTGCAACTCTAGACAACGGGCTAATATTGTCGATAAATCGGAAATCTCTAGAGTTTCCCGAAGCAGTACTAAATGGCTGGCAAAGATATTGTTACACCAAAACCTAAAAACTTTCCTGATGAAGATGTTGGTGAGAAGAAGGGTAGAGGAAGAAGTGTGTTGAAGAAAGATGATGATAATACACCAACAAGTAAAGAGGTGCCCGATGAAAAGAAAGATGGAGGAAGCAGTGTGTCGAAGAAAACAGGTGATAAAAATGTTGGGAGGGGATCAAGGAGTAAATCGTTGGCTAGTAAGAATGTGGGAGATAAAGTTGAAGAAGGAAGGAGTGGGAAGGAGAAGAAAACTATAAAGGGAGGTAAATTGGAGGAGAAAGTAGAAGAAGAGAAGGAGAAGAAAGCTACTAAAAAGGGAGATAAAGTAAAGGAGAAAGTAGAAGAAGAGGTGGAAAAGGAGAAGAAAATCGGTAAGAAATCGGTGGGAGGTACATCGAAGTATTTCGAAAACAAAGAGGAACCGAAGACGAATGGACTCAAAGAGGAAGAAAGAGGTAGAGGAAAACGACAATCCAAGAAACTGGTGGAGGATTTGAAGGAATCTAGCGACGAAGATGAGGAGGAGAGAAAGAAGAACAAGAGGAGGAGTTCAGTGGGAGGAAAGAAGAAGAAAAATGAGAAAAAGAATGAAAGTGATGAAGAATTCGAGATGGAGTCGTCTTATTTTAAAAGTAAAAGCAGTAAGATAGATCGTAGGGTTTTGTCCAGTGACGATGAGGCGAAGAATGAGGCGAATAAGAAAATGAGGAAGAAAAACGCGACAGATGAGTGGGCTGAGGTGTTTTTGGAGGCTGAGGAGAAGTGGATCTGTGTGGACCTCACCAAGGGCATGATTCACTGTGTTCAGCAGTTATATGTGAGTATTTTTCGTATTTATTTAAATAATATTGGGAATATTCTATAGATGTAAAACCTTCTATAGACGGTAGCTGACAGGTTTATTAATGTAAAGGTGCGTACAGATATACGCGCCGCGAACATGAGCAATTCACTTTTAATCAGCTGACTATATCTGTATTTTTACAGAAACGGTATAAGATATAGATATAAAAGCTTGGCATCAGCTGATTAAAAGTGAATTGCTCATGTTCGCGGCGCGTAAATCTGTACGCACCGTAATATTAACTGTTCATTCCGTTTACAATAATCAATTCTATTCTATTGAGCAAGAAATGATATTTTCCATCAATTTCATAATTGAGATGATATATTTTGTTGATTAATTATTAATTTTACATTGTTGAAAGACGATCTGGCAACTGAGCAAAGCGGGAAAGAGATAGCGCTATCCGCTTTGTTGAATGATAGAAAAGGACAGCAATTTCATTTGCTAATCAAACACTGCCTTTATAACGTGAACCTCACTATTTCTACTACGGATGGTGGTGATAACAGAATTATTGGCAACTGTGCAGTCCTATCATTGACTATACTGTCATCTTAACGTGAATACATTAAAAGGCTTGAGCTTGTGGTACTTTTCTGAAAGTTGTTTAATACTGAATAATTATTGAAATGAAATTAATTGAATAAATATTTATAATATATATATAGAAGTACACTTTATAGTACCCTAGTTCGCCTCTATGGTGCACATTGGGTAACGCTAAATGGACTAGCATTTAATGGCAGTCAGACAAACTTATGTTCTCCTGACCAAAAACTACACAACATCTTGGAGAAATTGAAAAAATATAGTGTACTAGCCGTCAGGCTCACTTCGCTCGCCATATCCGTCTAGCCAGGGGGCTCCGCCCCTGGACCCCTGCCTGGATCGTCCAAGAATGAGATCAGCAGGCTCGCCTACATTTTCATTTGAACATTTTTATCATATGTTAGGACGACCCAGTCGGGGTGTCCTGACTAAACGGATATGGCGAGCGAAGCGAGCCTGACGGCTAGTAATATATATTCCTAGGAATAGCTCTGATTGAAGTAGCAGTGCCCAATCAATTTTTCCGCGATAAATGCATTTCAATCTTCAACTTGGCGCCAACCTAACAAAATCAACTCAACTTAATGCCAACCTGACAAAATTATTAATTTAGTTACCAGTTAACAACTGTTTCGAAGAGGTACTCTCTCTAGATTATAGTTCTATATTAACATATGGTATGGCCTTTTTTAAATTATAATTAAGAGAATAAGAAGAATATACATGTTAAAAGACGAACTTTAAACCCTTAAAAACCACCCTTAGAGTTGAAATATTGCCAAAAGATTTCTTAGTGCGCCTCTAAAGGGCCAACTGAACATACCTACCAAATTTGAACGTTTTTGGTCCGGTAGATTTTTAGTTCTGCGAGTGAGTGAGTCAGTCAGTCAGTGAGTGAGTGCCATTTCGCTTTTATATATATAGATAAATAATGTAGACATTTGAGACTCATGAGCTTTATATGTGCTGTGTATCTGCCATCCGCTAAAAATAAAAATAGTTTGATATGAAACTATATAGTTTGTTGATATGATTGGTTAATAAAAATTTATTATTATTATTATTATTAGTACCCTTTGAAACTAATAGAATAAGAATACCAAATACAAAATATTCAATTATATTAAAAACAAGAAATTAGCCCTGAATTCATAAATTTATGAATAAATATAATTTAAAGTCGTTTGTTTTGTTGCAGTCGTCAGCTAGTCAACCAGTAACCCATGTGTGGGCTGGGAGAACGGCCGGTTCGTCAAGGACGTGACCCGGAGGTATGTGCCGCACTTCATGACGGTGACTCGCAAACAGCGCGGCGGGGTGGATGGTGAGGAGTGGTGGCGGGAAGCCCTCCGTCCGTTTGCCCCTCCCCGGAACGCGCGCAATCGTGAGGAGGATGAGGATCTGGACAGACAGATGGAGGACCAACCGCTGCCTACTTCTATTCTGAGTGAGTAAATTGATTGTACTCACTCAGAAATAGAAGTAGGCAGCGGTTGGTCCTCCATCTGTCTGTCCAGATCCTCATCCTCCTCACGATTGCGCGCGTTCCGGGGAGGGGCAAACGGACGGAGGCTTCCCGCCACCACTCCTCACCATCCACCCCGCCGCGCTGTTTGCGAGTCACCGTCATGAAGTGCGGCACATACCTCCGGGTCACGTCCTTGACGAACCGGCCGTTCTCCCAGCCCACACATGGGTTACTGGTTGACTAGCTGACGACTGCAACAAAACAAACGACTTTAAATTATATTTATTCATAAATTTATGAATTCAGGGCTAATTTCTTGTTTTTAATATAATTGAATATTTGTATTTGGTATTCTTATTCTATTAGTTTCAAAGGGTACTAATAATAATAATAATAATAAATTTTTATTAACCATCATATCAACAAACTATATAGTTTCATATCAAACTATTTTTATTTTTAGCGGATGGCAGATACACAGCACATATAAAGCTCATGAGTCTCAAATGTCTACATTATTTATCTATATATATATAAAAGCGAAATGGCACTCACTCACTGACTGACTGACTCACTCACTCGCAGAACTAAAAATCTACCGGACCAAAACGTTCAAATTTGGTAGGTATGTTCAGTTGGCCCTTTAGAGGCGCACTAAGAAATCTTTTGGCAATATTTCAACTCTAAGGGTGGTTTTTAAGGTTTAAAGTTCGTCTTTTAACATGTATATTCTTCTTATTCTCTTAATTATAATTTAAAAGGCCATACCATATGTTAATATAGAACTATAATCTAGAGAGAGAGTACCTCTTCGAAACAGTTGTTAACTGGTAACTAATTAATAATTTTGTCAGGTTGCATTAAGTTGAGTTGATTTTGTTAGGTTGGCGCCAAGTTGAAGATTGAAATGCATTTATCGCGGAAAATTGATTGGGCACTGCTACTTCAATCAGAGCTATTCCTAGGAATATTATATTACTAGCCGTCAGGCTCGCTTCGCTCGCCATATCCGTTTAGTCAGGACACCCCGACTGGGTCGTCCTAACATGATAAAAATGTTCAAATGAAAATGTAGGCGAGCCTGCTGATCTCATTCTTGGACGATCCAGGCAGGGGTCCAGGGGCGGAGCCCCCTGGCTAGACGGATATGGCGAGCGAAGTGAGCCTGACGGCTAGTACACTATATTTTTTCAATTTCTCCAAGATGTTGTGTAGTTTTTGGTCAGGAGAACATAAGTTTGTCTGACCGCCATTATATGCTAGTCCATTTAGCGTTACCCAATGTGCACCATGGAGGCGAACTAGGGTACTATAAAGGGTAGCCTACTTCTATATAAATATTATAGATATTTATTCAATTATTTCATTTCAATAATTATTCAGTATTAAACACTTTCAGACAAGTAATATAAGAACTACGATGTGTTTTTAAATACTATTGTCAAATAAATCAATCAAATAAATCAACTTTCCCAACCCTAGTGCCTCACGGCGTCGACGGCTCCCACGATTAGGGGTTTATTTTGAGTGATAAAATACACAACTTGTGATGAATTCAAAAAGTATATTCATTTCATAAAACTGAAGGATTCGATCTAATCTATTATGATAGTGACTTATGACAGGTCTTTGCTCTGTACAGTAATATAAGAACTACGATGTGTTTTTAAATACTATTGTCAAATAATCCGCTTTCCCCCCCAACCCTTAGTGCCTCACGCGTCGGGCGCAACTCGGAAACAAGTGATAATTATTGATGAATTGTTTCAGGTACAAGAACACCCACTCTATGCCCTGCAACGGCACCTGTTGAAGTTCCAGGCGATCTACCCGCCTGATGCGCCGACCCTCGGCTTCATTCGCAACGAGCCGGTCTACTCGCGAGCGTGTGTGGCCGAGCTGCACTGTCGCGAGTCCTGGATCAAGTTCGCCAAGGTGGTGCGAGCCGGCGAGGAGCCTTACAAGGTGGTCAAGGCCAGGCCAAGTTTGACAAGTAAGTGATAAGTCAAGTTCAATTTTTTACAGTTGAACAAATTAAAATGGTTTTCTTTGCGCTTGTGCAGTCAGTTGTGCGATATGGTATAATTGGCTGGGGGGTTGTGGTGTTACCGTTCTTAAGCCTCTTATAGTATTGTATAAGAAAATTATTAAAATATGCTTTAAAAACCGGTTAGATATCCAACAAATTTGCTCTATAAAGAATTTAATGTTCTCAGTATTGAGCACTTGTATGATCTTGACCTAGCTAGTTTTGTCTATTCGTGGCCAATAGATACCCTATAGCCCGTCATGGCGGCTGTTACTCGTAGACAATCTGAGAGATTTTTGCTAGAACCACCTTGTAGAACAGCGGCTGCCAGTGCTCATGCAGCGTATTATGGTCCTAGACTTTTAAACGTCTGTTGCTTGAAGTTTCTGGAGCATCCCAATGTATACCAATTTGTTATTATTCTTTCACTTTCAAAACTTTTAGACAGTATCTTCGACACTACTTATTAGGGAGACAAAATGAAGACTAACTTTGATTTATTTCTCAAATCTGTTTGTAAATCTCAATTCTGTTCTTAAAATACATATCTTATTAGTATAACAGAGCAGAAGAGAATTTGTTGTTTTATTTTAAATATTGGTGATCTTTATCTTTGATGTAGAACATATTATAGTTGAATCTCAATTAGGCCTATACTGATTACAAGAGCAACATTTGTATGAAAATAGCATAAGAGAATGAATTTTCTTTTTCTTTTTCTTGATATTGTAATGTAAAATTATAAAATCTAATTATGTATTAATACGATGTATATTAGTATCTTATGCTATCCAACATTCTAGAGATACACCATCCCTCATCACAAGCTTTGCTTAAAGAGGGATGCAACAATATATTTAGAATATGATATTTTATGTAAATATTCATTATTTTATAAAGAATTTGTATTTTATGTTTGTAAGTATGATTGTATATTAATTTTTTGTTGACATTAATAAATCCTCAAGTAGGGTTCACATTAGTCAAGTGTAAGGTCCATTTCCTGAAGGTGAGTTTACATTGGTCATGTGTGGCCGAGCTACAGTGTCGCGAGACTTGGATCAAGTCGCCAATGGGTGCGAGCCGGCGAGGAGCCTTGCAGGTGATCAAGGCCAGGCCCAAGTTTGACAAGGTAAGTCAGGGTCCAATTCCATGAGGCCGTTTACATTATATTCAATATACAGTAATTGACTGCAGCCGTTAATACAACACGACTACAGTCTTCACTGAAGGGACATTTACATTAGTCAAATTTACTCGATTCAAGTTTTGTATAGAATGAAGTATTTTGAAATTTGAAGTCAAGAACATAAGCTTGAATTCACTATACCAAGTTAACTTATCTTCAATTTCTGTAGAGTCTAGTTTTTCAACTTGAATCTAGAAGGTACAATTCGATCTGCAAATGAGAAAATGCGATGAAAATGGTCAGTTAATGTAGAGTGCATAAAACAACTAAATAAAAATCTGGTGTGGCGCACTCACACAATTTCCTTGCCGTTATGAAAATTGATCACTGACGCTAGTGTTCCCGCGCATCTCAAGTCTACTATTCAAATATTTGAGCCAGCTGGTGACAGGGCAATAACGCTGGAGACATACATGAGGTCTGCTATCTCTCATAGTGAATGATTAATAGAATCAACAATAATTGCAATTGAATAATCACATTTTCTCGAATTAAAGCTTATTTTCAATTTTAGGTGAAATGTTACTGAACATTAATTGTAGAGATTTCATGCTCAATCTACTCCACTTGATTTTTTTTGTTTCAATTGTATCTGAAGCCTGATAATTGGGAATCTATCTGCATTGATGGGGCGGAGCTCCTGAAATTTTACAGATATGGGACTTGTGGCAGTTGATAGAGCTTATCGATGACTATTTTAGGTATGAATTTGATCAAAATCGTTGAGCCGTTTCCGAGAAAATCACGAAAAACCCTGTTTTTGACAACATTTTCGCCATTTTAGCCGCCATCTTGAATTGCATTCGATCGAAATTGTTGTGTCGGATCCTTATAGTGAAGGACCTTAAGTTCCAAATTTCAAGTCATTCCGTTAATTGGGAGATGAGATATCGTGTCCACAGACGCACATACACTCATACACCACACACACACACAACACATACACACACACACACACACACACACACACACACACACACACACACACACACATACAGACCAATACCCAAAAACCAGTTTTTTGGACTCAGGGGACCTTGAAACGTATAGAAATTTGGAAATTGGGGTACCTTAATTTTTTTCGAAAGCAATACTTTCCTTACCTATCTATCGTAATAGGGCAAGGAAAGTAAAAGTATAATTCAAGAAAAGTATGAGAAGTAAGAAGAATACTTTGAGATTAATACGATTTTTCAGTCCATAATATATACTTTTGAGGTTATGAAAACTTGCTTCTCATTTGACTTCATATTTCAAAATCACTCATTTTAATTAAACGCTAAAAAACCGAGTTCGTGTTAACTTGACTAATGTAAACCCTACTTCAGAGTTGGAAAGAAACATAGATATCAATAACATAGATATTTTTCTCATTATGTTGATTATTTCAGATGACAGTGAATTTAGGAGCGATCTACCGCTGCCTCTATTTGGCCCCTGGCAAGTGGACGACTATGTACCACCACCTGCAAAAGACGGCAAGGTGCCTCGTAACGAGTATGGCAACGTTGAACTGTTTCAACCCAGCATGCTTCCTGCCGGGACTGTACACCTCAAATGTGCGTTTCAAAAACATTCATTCAAATTCTGTATATTCTATCATTTCATATTGTTAATAATTCTCGTTTTCAATTATTTCAATATTGTATTTGTGTTTTTCATCTAATATCAGATTCAGTTTATATTTAGACTCAGATTATTATCATCATCATTGTTATTGTGTGAGTGAGTGGATGAACATTGTAATTGGCTCCCAGTACACTTGAAGTTCTCATCCTTCAACAGTCCTTATAAAAGTGCAAGATTGGCCACTATACTGTAGATTAAAGTAGCTACTATGATATAACATAATTATTTCCCTCTTGGTAATCAATAGTACTAGAGTATTGATTGATATTCTAGAACCGTTTCCATAATGTGGAAAAAACCCGCAGATTAGTCGATTGTAGATCTTTTTGGTACAAAACATAGTTTCACATCATCAAACGGACTAAGGCTGGATTTCAAATTCAAATTTTATTTATTCAACTCACAATATTCACATCAGAATCAATAAGAAAACAAAACACCCAGCTCAGTAAGATAAAAAATATATGGAAGATTAATAAATAAATACTGGTATGTTTTATTAGAAATACGGTAAATTTGTGATTGGAATAAAAATACTACCTGCTGGAAGTATACAATACTCCACATTTGCAAGCAGGAATGAATATCACTTCAACTAATTTTAAATGCATGAATAAAGGAGAGAAAGAAAAGAAAAGAGAAAAAAGACTAGCAACCACTCTCACTCTCACATTCACTCACCTTGCACACTTCCATAACACTCATCTTACTAATGCTTATTGCAGCCACCAAAATTACATTTAAACTACGAAATAACATTAAATAAGGATTCTAAATGGTCAGGCATAAGACCTCTGAGCCATCTAAGAATTCTTTTTTTGAAAACAAGTTGATTTTGAACCCTCTTGATTTCAATTGGGATGTTGAAAAACTTGGGGCCAAGAATACAAACGATTTCTGGAAACAAGTGGTATACGATTTGGGAAGTCTCAGTAAATCAGCTGTCCTCTCCTAGTTTGATAGCTGGGAACAACATCCCTGAGCAACGTATGACCACCGTTTCCAGACATTACAAAGAACATATACAGGACCTTAACACATACTATATCTAAGAGGCAAACATCCAAGGCACTGAATAGAGAAAAAGAAATGTTCATATCTACCCTTTCTATTTATAACACGGACTATCAATTGATTTGCACACAAGGTGACAGTGAAAAGTGAAATCTTATTCCCATTTTTTAATGGTATCATCTTACTCACTGGGTAAGACGAAGAATAGTCTAATTAGAATTATATTTTCGCTGTTCACTGTCACCTTTGTGTGCAAATCGAGCTTGTAAAAATGCTTAATTCTCACTTTTCAAGATGTAACCTATGTGACAACGCTATTATAGTATTGTACAATAAATTGATGTGGAATCGACTAAATATTTGTGTTTTTATTTCATTCTTGAATCTTATATGTTTTTGTGATGATGTTTTCTAGTGCCCGGTCGAACCGAGTGGCGAGGAAGTTGCAGATAGACTGCGCCCAGGCAGTGGTGGGGGGGACTTCCATGGAGGCTCCAGTCACGTGGTAATGGACGGGTTTGTCGTCTGCGAGGAGTTCGAGGAGACGCTGACCGAAGCTTGGCATCAGGTTAGTCCATGCTTTCAATTTATTCTCGATTATTGAAATAGTTGAAAACATAATATTTCATCTTAACTGTACAGTTTGGCAAAAGGTTAGTTTGTTTATTTCAATTTATTCTCGATTATTAAAACTCTTTCAAAGTTAAATTCCATCTTAACAAAGGTTGCCATCAGTTAGTTCATGCATTTCAAAACTCAAATAATTTTATTACCAGGGTTTGTTATATCAGGTCATGTGATGAAAAGAATCAAGCAGGCACTGTCTGTCACTGCAGTGCGCTGTATGTGTGTTCCAAAAACCTTAAAGATGCATAGACTCACATGCGCGCTAGTGTCGTACAGGAATTGAAATCGGCCATTGAGGGGGCAACCTTTAGATTATTACATACCAATGCCTTTGTAATCTATAGTATTACAAATATATAGATATAATTCTCGTGCTAATACCCCAATGGCGGCCTTCATTTCAAGTAAGAGCTATCATTGGGAAGGCATAGGCATTGTGGTCTATATCTCTTTAAGGTATTTGGTGTGTTCTGTTTTATCAGTATCCACTCTTGTCTTCCTCATAATATATGTCTTTGAACTATCATAACTCTGCCGTTTGTGGATCGATTTTCTCACTCAAATATACGTTTTTGGAGCATTTGAATGTCTATCTTCGGATTTCACATAGATTTTCTTGTAAAATCTACCTTTTTCAATTAAACTTGAGCTGAATGTTTGACATCCACTCTTGTGTTCCTGATAATTTTATGTACCGGTTGCACAACACCGGTTAATTTTAACCGTGATTAATTCCACGAGAACCAATCAGAGAAGTCGTCCTTTCAAAACGCCTTTTCTGATTGGTTCTCGCGAATCAATCAGAAAAGGCGTTTTTGGAAAGAGAATTCTCTTGAAATTAATCACGGTTAAATTCAACCGCTTCTGTGCAACCGGTCCATGTCTTTTGAACTATCATAACTCCGCTGTTTGTAGATCGATTTCGCTCAGTTGGTGAAGAATATCATGTCTT
>NW_024093143.1:0-11182 GCF_014356525.2 Nilaparvata lugens | reverse complement strand
ATTGGAATGAAAATCATTTGAAGGTAGAAAACGTTTATTTACACATTTCACCAGCACAACTATCATAATTTCATCTTCAATTTTCATTAGCTATCTATACACAAATTATGAGGACGATAATAACATAGATAGTCTCTTATGTCATTTAAATTAACTGTGCTTAGAAAAAGTCTTTCAAACTATAATTTTCACGAGTTGATTACTAATTGCACTTTCACACTCATCATACCAATCAATACAGTTTTTTAACCTCACTTCCACTCGTTGTCAGCAGCCAACCACTTTCTTGGATCATGATAGCGAATGAACAAAACTAAGTGTATGCAGAACTATTATAGAGTAATTAAGTGGTCTTTCTTCATAATTGTCGACAGACAACATGTACGTGCCTTATGCAGTCTCAATGCATGCATGCAATAAACAACACTGAATCTCTTTTCTGTTGTAGGAGAATCCATAACGAGCAAAGTTTCTTTTCTGTGAATTCGTGTACATCGCGGCCATTTTCATACTTTGCATTCGATTGTTTTCGCACAAGAATTATTTGTTTGATACATATTTTTAAACAACAAAGAATTATAATGTTGGCAGAGAACAAAGCACAGCGAGCATCTGGTCTATTTTTATGAATGTTACACACAGCATAACACCATGAACTAGTGAAAAAGCTGAAATCGGGTTTTGAAAATCCTCAGGTATACATTGAACGCTAGTATGTAATCTCTTAAAACTTTGCTTTCTCAGTTCCTTTTGTGAAAATTTTCTCATAATCTGCAAGGTAATCACGTATTAATGAGTCACTGTATTCTAAATCTCCATCTTCCCATTTATTTTATGATAGTGACGTTCTAACCATGTTACATCGTTATACAATTTTGCACTCAATTCTGTCTTTGCGAATGGTGATTTGAGAATACAATATATTATTAAACTGATCAATTATGGCAAGTTCTTCCACAATAATTTGATTACAATCTTGTTTAAACCAGTGAAGATCAACTGTAGCAATTTTCACACTCGCTTGCTTGTCCACTTCTTTCTCTTCGGCGGCGGCGGGCTCCTCGAATCCTTTGTCTTTCCCCTCCTCTTCTCGTTTCTCCTCCTCCTCCTCCACCTGCAGTGGCTTCGGTGTACTGCACCTTGCTTCATAATAGAAACTATCAAGATCGCACTGAATAGCAATAGAGCGTGTTTTGAACAAAGCTCAGGCTAGAGCTACCAGTGGACTGTAATTTACTATTCAATTTATCAAATAGAAACGAGGAGCAAAATTTAATCTTCAATTTGAGCCAGGTTATTGGTACAGTTAAATTCTGCATTAATGAACAATAAAAAGAGCAAAAACTCACCAGATATAATCCAATTTTGTCTACTTGCCCTTCGAAGCCTTTATTAGGTGTTTTGGTCATTCAGGGGTGGAAAGAATCTGAAAAAGATAGGTTTTCGCTTCCAGGCTGGTTTTCCGTGTTCAACTTGCAGGCTCCGTATACTGTACTATATTCGAACGAAGCTCAAACTGGATTCTTTTAAATTCAAAACTGATGCAAATTAATTCAATTTAACACTATTTACGATGTTATATTTATAATCCACACACACGACACTTAAACAATCAATTACTAGAAATTTCCGATGGAAATTACATTACAAATACAAACTCGGTCTTCACAACAAGACAACGGACAAGACAAAACTAACATGGACGACTGAAAGGACGACTGAACAAGACAAAGACTCGGCTAGAAAAGATGGCAAGGCAAACAGCTGGACGAATCGACACTAGCGCACAACCCCTACGGCAGAACTGTAGTCTGGGATTGGCGCTACAATTCAAAAATGCTCTGGCCAGACCATACCCCCGCCTCTGAAAAACTATTTTTCAGCCAAGTTACAAAATGGAAAAAAAAACCACAGAAAGGAAAAAATCCAGACATGACAAAACAAAACACCAACACGAAAAAACAACACAAAAGAAAAAATGCAACAAGCAAAAACAACTATTGAGTTGGGAGTGGATACAGTTTTGTAACTGGTCTTTTATAAATACCAGTTTTTAGGCGAACACTCGCCACTCGAACCTCGCCGTCACTTCCCGGAAACACCTGTTCGATGACACCCAGTGGCCACTGCAATGGAGGTGTGTTTGGTTGGTCCACTACCACACCGTTCCCACACTGATAGAAGTGGGTGATTTCAACCACTTTTTACGACTTTGGAGTTGTGCAGGTACTCTCTTCTCCATCCATTCCAGAACGATTGAATGAGTTGACCAATCAATTCATACCTGGTGAGACGATTCACAACACTGTCCACGTCCCGCATGGGAACGATTTCAACGGTGTGAGCATCAAAAAGTGCGCTGGGTTAAAGCCAGCGGTTCACACGGATCCTCACTCAGTACACACAGTGGGCGGGAATTCAGGACACCTTCAATCTGCACAACACCGTGTTCAGTTCCTCATAGGTGAGAAGTTGTGACTGTCAACACTGACGGTTTTTTCGCCTCCGGTGGATCCACGATCTCTTCCATTTGAGTTCGGACGGGCCAATCGCATTCGTCCTCTGCTATCCATGATGGACCTGAGAGCCACAACGGAAAGTTCACAAGCTCAACTGGTGATAAACCTCTAGACAAACAGTCAGCGGGATTTTCAATTCCGGCAACATGCATCCACTCCTGTATACAAGAATCCTGTATTTTTGCGACGCGATTACCAACAAAAGTTTGCCATTTCGCGGATGGAGCATTAATCCAACACAAGGTGACTGTCGAATCAGAGAGTGCGACAATACGAGACACATGACAACGTTCACTAATAATAGTGACTACTGAATTCATGAGTTCTGCCAACAAGAGTGCCGCACACAACTCCAAACGAGGTATTGAAACAACTTTAGATGGTGCTACCTTGGACTTGGAACACAATAATACAACTCTTGACTCCTCGCTCTCCTTCTGCGACTTCACATAGATAACTGCACCATAACCCGACAATGATGCGTCACAAAAACCAATCAAACTGATGTGAGAATCCTGAAACAAACCAACGTGACGTGGAACAGCAAATTTTAATAATAGAGGCAACTCTTTTGACAATTCTCCCAAAGAGTGCATATAGACTCAGGCGGCTTCTCGTCCCAATCCACTCCTAATTTCCACAGTTTCTGGACAAGACATTTTAGAAATAATGTAAACGGTGACAAGAGACCAAGTGGATCATAGATACGAGCCATCACTGACAGAATAGAACGCTTAGTAGCGACGACCTCACCACACTTGACGAAAACTGAAACAGATCAGTACTAGGTTGCCAATTCAATCCCAAGATAGCCAAGGAGTTGTCTGCTTCGAAATCCTTGTACGAAAACGATTTCTCTTCCTCCGAGAATTTCTCCAGCATTGATGGTGAATTTGACGTCCACTTTGTGAGCGAGAAACTCCTCCCTCAAACAGCTGCTTGGACTGATGATACAGCTCCGCGGCCTCTGACTCTGTGGCGACAGATGTGACTAAGTCGTCCATGAACATGTCTCTTGGTATTCTCGCCTTGGCTGCTGGAAAACGATTTCCATCCTCCTCTACAAGCTGGTGGACGGGCGAAGTGCCAAATATGGAGAGCTTGAAACACCAAAAACAACACAATTGAGCTGATAAATTTCGATCGGATCCTCCGGCGAAAATCTCCACAATACACGCTGATAACGACGGCAGGAATCCTCCACTAATATCTGTCGATACATTTGTTTAATGTCGGCAGTTAGTGCGATTGGGAACAAACGAAAATTGACTAACAAAACAAAAATGTCAGTCTGCAATTTGGGACCAGCATGAAGAACCTGGTTCAATGACAAACCCGATGATGTTCTGGAACCAGCATCAAATACAATTCGGATGGGCGTGGTAGTGCTGCTTGCTTTCACGATGGCGTGATGCGGTATGTAGTAACCACCTCGGTCTGTCTGATCTGCTACAAACGACATGTGACCCTGACGTAGGTAATCATCAATATTTCATGATATGAAATACGAGTATTGCTGTCATGCTCTAGTCGTCTCTCCAAACTCAGCAGTCGGCGTTCGGCGACAGCATACGAATCTCCCAAGCTGCTGGGCGGCTCCGCAAATGACAAGGCAACAACAAAACGACCAGAATTCACACGATGTACAGACTTCCGAAAATTTACCTCACACTCCAACTCTTCCGGTTTCAGTTGACAGCTTGGTGCAGGGCACGATTCCAACTCCCAAAAACGTTCCACAAAACTATCCAACGATGGACTACTAACGAATGGACTACAGATGGCTGTAAAACAATTCGACACATTTTTGTTGAAGTGAGAATCGGCGCTCTCCCCATCAGAATGTGACCAAAGACACTATTAACAGTCATCAATTCGTGCGATTCACCTGTACTAGGACTCCCACGTAGCAAGTGAGGAACTAACTCTGCACCAATGATGCCATCTATTCTACTAGGAAGGTAGAATTTGTTGTCAGCCAGTGTGAGATTTTCCAGATGATGAAGTTTGGATCTGTCAATTTCACAAGAAGGCAACTTGTCGATGATTTTATCTACCACTGTGGCATCCATCAAAATTTGACGGTAGGATCCAACTTCGACTGAATCGACACACAAGTACGACCTCGAACTTCACTAGTACCACCACCGAATCCACGAACAACGGTTTTCATGGGCTGGAATGGTAGTCTCAAACGCCGACACAATTTGGCTGTAACAAAATGACACTGACTCCCGGTGTCAATCAAGAAACGAACATCACAAAGCTGACCATTACAATCTCGAATATGTGCAGTGACGGTCGACAACACAACGGTCGAATTTTCTACATCATTGGATGTAGAACAACAACTAATAGGTGATGTGCCACCTGCCTTGGAGTTCGACGAGGACGCAACACCTTCATTGGAACTTGATCTGGAAAAGTGCAATAAAGAATGATGAGATTCTCGACATTGAGCACACTGAGTTTTACTACGACAATTTTTACTCAAATGATCCACATCAAGACAACGAAAACAACAAAACTTTCCTTTAATCAAACAATAACGATCCCAAGGAGTCATTTTCAAGAAACTAGCACAATCTACTAACCGATGACCGGTTTTGAGCACTTCAGACAATTGGGATTTTTACTAGATGCATCGTTAGATGAATCATTGGATTGAACCACAAACACCTTTGATTTATTATCCTTTTTGTGCTTCATATTAAACGATTCAGTCTGTTTCTCATCAGAAGGAAGAGTCTTAATTTGCTTTTCAATGAATTTGACATAATCGGCATAAGTTGGCATAGCCTTGTCACGTACGGCCGATTCAAAATTTCTACGAGAACTTGGATCCAGCAATCTCAAGCCATGATAGAGGAATATCGAGTCTGACAAATCAGTGAGTCGCAATCTCTTCACTGCATTGATGGAACTGCAAAACCCATCCAAAATCGCAATACAACCTGCCTTTGATTCTGATTTTATTGGACGAAATTCAAAAATTTGTTTGAAATAGGCATCGACTTGCGCTCGTGGATCGTTATAGCGGGTCAATAATGCCTGCCAAATTATTAGATAATTATTAGCCAATGGTGGCAAATGACGACAAATATTTGCTGCTTGTCCAGTAAGTCTACTTACAAGATATTGGACCTTCTGCTGATCGTTCAAACTCTTGTTGTCATGTACCAATGCCTTAAATAATTCATAAAACACCGACCATTGAGTCTGGTTCCCATCAAATTTTGGAAGGTCGATTTTGGGCAGTACTGACTCGGACACGACCGGCTGTGCACTAGCTGCTGAAGCTGCCGAAGATTGAGCAATAGCATCAGTCGCCTCTCTCTGTTTGAGAGTGTTAGCCGCTACTTCAATATACTGAAACAGATCTAGATGTGAGTCGTTGAATGCTACAACATAATCTTTATTCAACTCAAGTTCCAACTCATTAACCACTAATTCTGTCTTTTCATAATCCGAAATGGTCTGAGACACCCGAGGATACAACACTAAAAATTGCTCAGCAACTTTTGGATCAGAGACATTTTTAGACAGTTCATAAATTCTTTGCAATCGGCATACAATTGTTCCAGTTTAGCGCGATGCACATGATTTGTTTCTGTAATTTTTCCTCCATCTTGAACTCATACACAAAACAATTCAGCCCCGACAATACAAACAACAGACAAAAAAAAAACAAGAATGAGTTCAAAACTAAATGGAAGGAAGAATCACGACTAGTAAGTTATCAAAGTTAAACTTTGATTATCAATTCACAAGACAAGTTACTGCTGAAGACAAAACTATATGATTAGATAATGTTCTTCCAACAACTCACAAACAAACGATAACTTGTTGAATTGAACAAACAAAATCATGCTGTGATTAACCTTCACTAACATGTACAATACAAAATGGACAATACAAAATCCAACAAACAAATTCCTGAGAAAAGAGCACAATGAGCCTAGTTTCAGGAAAATTACAATTTTAACTGAAATAAATTTAATTTCAGACAAATACAAATTGACAAGAAACCTTGCTCTAGAACAAGGCTACAACAAACTAAAGTTGTGCATAGATCAGACCATTCTGAACATGCCAACATTGGACAAATACAAAATTGCTTAAATCTAATGTGTGTGAATTAATCAACAAATTACAAATTTAAATTCATGCCGGTTCGGAGGATCAAAATGATTTGAACAAAGCTCAGGCTAGAGCTACTAGTGGACTGTAATTTACTATTCAATTTATCAAATAGAAACGAGGAGCAAAATTTAATCTTCAATTTGAGCCAGGTTATTGGTACAGTCAAACTCTGCATTAATGAACAATAAAAAGAGCAAAAACTCACCAGATTTAATCCAATTTTGTCTACTCGCCCTTCGAAGCCTTTATTAGGTGTTTTGGTCAGATTCAGGGGTGGAAAGAAATCTGGGAAAAAGATAGGTTTTCGCTTCCAGGCTGGTTTTCCGTGTTCAACTTGCAGGCTCCGTATACTGTACTATATTCCGAACGAAGCTCAAACTGGATTCTTTATAAATTCAAAACTGATGCAAATTAATTCAATTTAACACTATTTACGATGTTATATTTATAATCCACACACACGACACTTAAACAATCAATTACTAGAAATTTCCGATGGAAATTACATTACAAATACAAACTCGGTCTTCACAACGAGACAACGAGACAAGACAAAACTAACATGGACGACTGAAAATGGACGACTGAACAAGAACAAAATGACTCGGCTAGAAAAGATGGCAAGGCAAACAGCTGGACGAATCGACACTAGCGCACAAACCCGCTACGGGCAGAACTGTAGTCTGGGATTGGCGCTACAATTCAAAAATGCTCTGGCCAGACCAGAGCGAGATTGCGGCTTGTCCAAAATATCAGAACACAAAGAATAGGACATGTTACCCGTTCAAAGGTGAAACTGATAATGAACCAAATTTGTCAGAGTGCACACCTTATATAGCTGGTGCGCAAATTACTGAACTTCTTTCACCATGCTCGTCAGAGGCGTGTACTCCATCTCATGATCGCTAATTAAAACGCAATAGGCAGAAGTATTTGCAGGTACTGCACTATTAAATTCCATTTCAATACGAACATCTGTCGATGATTTCAAATGACTTGCTTGGTGTGAACAATCTACAACAATCAGCGGTGTTGATTCACAAAACGTTTTAAAGTCAATTTCTGTTCCGAGTTCACTATTGATTGAATGATTATAATACGAGGGTGCAAAATCGAGGAACATGCAGTATAATACCTCCTTTTTACCTAGCAGATTTTCATATGGATAATACTCGCTGTTCAAATACACTTTAACATTGTAAATACCGCAGCTATCGAAATTAGATATTGATTTTCTAATTTTATTCTTACGATCAGTTTGAAATGCAATTATAACATATTTTGGACTATCAAAACTCGATGTGGTGCGAACTGCCCAAGAATGGTTAAGTGAATTTTGCAAATTTGGTAATTCACAAATTTCCCAATGTCGGAAACCTGATTTCAGTGGAGTGTCAGCATCGAGCAGTCTCAAAAATTTCAGTCTTACATGATCTTCTAAAGTTATGTAGGGCATTCTCCATTGCAGTTTTGTAATTTTCACACTAACGTTTGTTCCACTTGCCGACTCAACACAATTTAGATCCTTCGGCGACCTCATAAGACGAGTTCCTGTTTCAAATTAAAAATTATTCTTTGAAAATCTTCAAAAAACGGGAGGATTAATTTGAGCGGTACACAGAAAGTGAATTTATTATCCGTTAGCTCATATCCTGCTCTGTCAAAACCAGCCAAGTGATATGTGTTTTTATCGAGCATATTCTTCACTAGAATAGCTTTAATTGTGGATGTTAATCCAATCAATCTTGATTTAGAAATTTGCTGACCTGCTAATTCATATCATATTTCATCAAAAACGTTACTGCTTAATTTATAGTCTGCTGCAACTGGTGCATCGGCTGGGCCTGTTCCCGGTTTTGTACAGTTAACTGTTCCCTCAATAAATATGAATGATTTGCAAGGTAAAGAATAGACATCTAAAGAATTTATGCCAATACGTGCCTCGTCAGAGTTTTTTATTTCCTGTCCCGAATAAACTATGAGTGTGAAATTGGAATTTGGTTATATCATTATAAAACTGAAGGTCTGTCTCCACGTCCAGAATTTCACTAATTGCTGCTGCTCCCCCTCCTCCTAACATTCCGCCAATCAACTATAAAACCCAACTTTTCTAATATTCTCGTGCTTTTAGCCGACAAAGCACGTTTGTTTTTAGGTGTTGACGCTCTCACGTTCGTCTCTCTAATGACATCACGTGTACACGTCTTATTTGAACGTGGATTGAAAACAAGATAACCCATTACTTTTCACGTATGTGTAACCTAATTGTAATTGTATCTCCACGGGAATCAATAAACGATCCATTCTGGTCCGTTACCTTTACATTAATAGTTTGAATTCGATGCGTATTCAAAGGTACATAAATAATCGGTGATGGTACTTCGTTTATTAAATAGCCGCTAGGAACCTTTGGTAAAAATTCATAGATTATATGTTTTTGTTTTCTGTCAGAGTAACTACCACATGCTAAATTACACTCGAGTACAATACTACCAATGCTTGTTATGTTAACCAAATGCTGAGAATAATGCCATTTATTTGGCTGCAAAACAACATTATTAAAACCAAGTATCTTTCCAATCAAATCAGTACGTGTTAAATCAATGGCTTTATCTGAATGAATTTCAATCTTCATAGTATTTACATTTGGGCGTATAATAAGTTTATTCTTCTTCTCATCAATATTCAATTTATTCTTTAAAGATTTTATAATATCCTCAACTTCATATGCACCCGTATCCAGCTCAATTAACCTATCGCCATATTTGAAGCTGGAATTTGTTCCTTTGTTAATGTTTGCAATACTATTGTAACTAGAAAAATTGATCAATCCAATTTCCCATTCACGATTTTTATCCAATTCTATAATTTCTTTTAAATGTTCATAGAGGTTACTTGTGTTAGATCTTAATGTAATAACAACCATCTTGTGTGTGTATGCGTTCAGCACAAACACTTAATTACAACTGATTTGCAAGAAACAATAATGTAAGATGACCGCAAAAATCGCTATTTAATGGTTGCATGTGCTCTACATTATAAAATATATTTACTCCAATTTTTTTTTCCAATATTTGTACAATTCGTATGGCGGTTGTAAATTTCCAATTGGATCAAAATACCAAACATTGGAACCGACTTTTTTATATGCAACCCAATGTGAACCATCCTCGCTTTCCCTTGCTAAATTCACAATGGCATTCTCGTTTTTTAGAATTTTTTTGGGTAATGCATCTAGCATATATATACCTCTTAGCTGAATCTGTAATAATTTCGACCAATCAATCAAATCATAATTACTCAATTCTACTTCAATATTCATGTCTTCTTCTTCTTCTTCCTACTCTTCTTTGTTGTTCTAAGTTTCTTAACTTGAGGGAATAAACTCACTCCATATGATGATGGGGGTGGTGGTGGAGGGGCTAAAACTCTCCCCCCACTAATACTAGGAAAAGGCTTCAAAAAATACCCTTTTCCTGCAATATGCTTTTTCAACTGAGCTATAGCTTTGTGTCTAATATCATTACTATAACTTCTCCTCTCATTCTTCTACTTCTTCTTCTTTCTCAAAGACCCACCAAACGCTGTTTCAGCTTTCATGACGTTTGTAACAAGATAGCTAAGTGCTTTCTCAGCAGGAGGTGTTTGAGGATTTTTGAAAATGTCCCATGCAGCGTTTGCTAGAGCTCTGTCAGCTACCGCTCGAGTTTTATTATCGCTATTTTGCGTATACGCTATAATTATCATGTACCTTACAAGCTCTATCTAATGAATTTATACCTTGATCACCCCTCTTCAACCTTTCATTAACCTTTGTGCCCGGGCCACACCACTGGTTATCCTCCTGCAGGTTATCAATTACCTTATTTAAAATAGTTGATGTCACATTACCTGCCAAACCTGACACACCTTTAAAAAGTTTTGCCGCTGAACTGAAGATTCCTTTACCTCGTTTCCTCGAACTCTGCTTTCTCCTACATACCATTTTCTTACCTTTCAACTCAATGGTTGAACATTAACTGAGGTTAATTAATCATTACACCAACTTAATCAAAAGAAAATTGAATTGGTTTAATTTTCAATCGAGTTGGAAATGAATTCACATGCTATGATACATTGCTTGAATGATAAGAATATTAATTCAAATAGCAAATAATCTGAAAAGGTGAATGCAATTTGAAAAGGGGGAGGTGCGCCCACCCACATCTGCAGGAACGCGTGCCAAAACAGATGTGGGAGGGAGCGAAGCCGCTTGACTGTACGGCTGTGTGTAGCGGTAAAGACTACTGAGCATGCTCGCAACAAACTATAAAAGGAGCGCTCACCTTATTTAAATATCATTCACAACAGAGCAGCTGAACCAGCATTTCTTCTGTGTGTTTCTACTATTCATTGTGAACAGGTAAGAATTGAAAACAATTTTTATAGAAACAATATTACAATTTATTCATACATTCATCTATACAATTCGTAACACATAGGTCGACGAATTGTATACAGATATAACAATTGTTATTGCT
>NW_024093142.1:0-13243 GCF_014356525.2 Nilaparvata lugens | reverse complement strand
TCGCCACACTGCACAGAAAGCAGCTGTTTTCCAGTCCCAATGATCTGAAAGACATTGTTGCAGACGACTCTCGTCTGACGTCAGAACATGCTTCTTTCGGCTAAGGCCGGAAGACAGTACCCTTTCCGGCCGCTTTTGAAAATTTTGAAATGTATTTGGACAACTGTGCCATATGGTGCATTGTGTTCAGGTGGTGAGATCGGAAATTTTCACCCCACTTTGAGTACCCTACGACGTCTGGTTCTTGAGATATGAGACATCAAATTTCCCCCCCCCCCTCTTAAAACATTCTTATTCGATTTTATATTTGATATAGATGATGTCAAAAAGTTAGGGGGCTTCGTGGGTCCACATGGTGGAACCTACTCACAGCTGATGCAATATTTATTGTCTCTTTTGATTTAAAAATCATCACCTAAGCCAAGCTAGATGACAACTCCACTTGACAACATCAGCTGTTGGGACGCACAAGAGACCCACGAAACCGCCTAACTTTTTGGCGTCAGCTATACCTGTAGTGTGGCGAATATATCGTATAAAATATCGTACGCGACTCTCTCAGAAAGGTGTTTACGGTATTCGGATAGCATATTCCCATAAACTATCCACATACCGTAAACACTAACTTTCTGTGCTTGTAGCGTAATACACTATTCTATCTCTCAACAAATCTATGCTCCAATTATTGTTATAGCGAGGCCCACGTTATAATGGCAGTGTTTTATTAGCTACTGTATTGCTATCCTTGTCTATCATTCAACAAAGCGGATAACGCTCTCTCATTCTCGCTTTGCTCTGTTGCCAGATCCTCTTTCAACAATGTAGAATTAATAATAAACAAAATAACTCATCTTAATTATGTAAATTCGTTATGGAATGATTAAAAAACATAATTCCTTGCTTAATAAAATATAATTGATTATTTTAAACGAGAATGAACCGTTAATATTACATCAATAAACCGATCAGCTACCGTCTATAGAAGGCATTGACAAGACAGAGGTTCGGCAACGTTGTTCTGCTATCTTTCTTCACTGCCATTATACGTGGACTTCACTGTACTCAAGACTCCAAATCGCAAGAATGTTCCAAAAAATTCAAACAATTGAACATAAATGTAGATTAATGCAATTTTTAAATGACTAAAATATGGATAACTCGGCAAAAAAATGTTTCATGACTTCAATCAATTGAAGACACATTCAAATAATTTCAATTTTCCAATTACATGATAGCTGTACAGCAAAATTCAACGAAAAACCGTCAGGAGTAATTAATTTAACCAAGAATCGGACCTAACTTGCTAACTAACTAATCCACAAATCGCTAGCACTCAAGACTCAAAATCCCAAGAATATTCCAAAAATTCAAAAAAATGAAGAAACATTTGAATAAATTCAATTTTTCGATTATCTGATGCTATTACAGCACAATTCGAAAAAAGTCCGTCAGGAGACAGTTTAACACAAAATCCGACCTAACTAGCTAACCAATCTACAAATCTCTAGCACAAAAATATGAATAACTCTACCAAAATGTTTTAGGACTTCATACAATTGAAGACAAATTCAAATTTCAATTACCTGATATAGTTACAGCACAATTCGACCAAAAACCGACCTAACCGTCAGGAGTGAATTATTTAACAAAAAATCCGACCTAACGATTCAACTAATCTACAAATCGTTAGCACAAAAATATGAATCCACTGACAAAAATGACTACAAAAATGTTTCAAGACTTCAAACAATTGCAGACAAATTCAAATAAATTCAATTTTTCGATTATCTGATAGCTATTACAGCACAATTCGACCAAAAACCGTCAGGAGTAATCAATTTAACCGAAAATCCGACAAACTAATCTACAAATCGTAGCACTGAAATATGAATAACTCTACAAAAACGTTTCAGGACTTCAAACAATTGAAGACAAATTCAAATTTCAATTACCTGATATAGTTACAGCACAATTCGACCAAAAAACGTCAGGAGTAATTAATTTAACCAAAAATCCGACCTAACTAATCTACAAATCGTTATCACTGAAATATGAATAACTCTACGAAGACTTCAGGACTTTCAGGACTTCAAACAATTGAAGACAAATTCAAATTTCAATTACCTGATATAGTTACAGCACAATTCGACCAAAAACCGTCAGGAGTAATTAATTCAACAAAAAATCCGACCTAACTATTTAACTAATGGACAAATCGCTAGCACTGAAATATGGATAACTGTAAACAAGGTGGTGTGAATGTGTGACACTGGCACTGGAATGCTAACCAAGAGGCAGTGGTCCGGGACGCTGGCTGCTGGCTTCCGGTTGCCATGGCAACGAGGCGTCACCGTTGCCATGACAACCACGGAGCAACCGAGAATCAAGATCTCGTTGCTACGCGAGAGGTGATCACAACGGGACAGTGTGCGTTTTGAGAGAGGGATTCTGGAGGTGGAGGCTGATGAGAGTGAGGAGGAGGAGGAGAAGGATAAGGAGGGTTGGGAGAAAGTGGAAGATGATGAGGTGGAAGAAGGAGAAAGAGGAGGGGCTGGAAAAAGTGTAGGATTTATAAGGATGATTAAATGAGAAGGAAAGGATGGGATAGGGTGTAGAGTTGAGTGGATGAGAGAGGAGGAGGAGGTGGAAGAGGAGGAGGAGGAGGAGAAGGTGGATGAGGATGAGGGGGTGGAGTAGGAGAAGAAGGTGGAGGAGGAGGAGGAGTAGCAGAAGGATGAGGAGAAGGAGGAGATCGAGGAGGAGAATGTGATCGAGGATAAGGAGGAGGAGGAGGAGGAGGAGAAGGTGGAGGAGGATGAGGAGGTGGAGTGGGAGAAGGATGAGGAGAAGCAGGAGGAGAAGAAGGAGGAGGAGGAGGAGGAGGAGTAGCAGAAGGATGAGGAGAAGGAGATCGAGGAGGAGAATGAGATCGAGGATAAGGAGGAGGAGAAGGAGGAGGAGGAAGTGTAGGTCTGAACGAGGAGGAGGAGGAGAAGGAGGATGAGATCGAGGATAAGGAGGAGGAGGAGGATGAAGTGTAGGTGTAGGACGAGGAGGAGGAGGAGAAGGAAGTGTAGGTGTAGGACGAGGAGGAGAAGGAGGAGGAGGAGATGGAGGAGGTGGTGAAGGAGGAGGAGTAGGAGGAGATGAAGGAGGAGGAGGAGAAGGAGGAGGAGGATGGTAAGGAGGAGGAATAGTTGGAGGAGTAGGAGGAGGAGGAGGAGTCGGAGGAGAAGGTGGAGGAGGAGAAGGAGGAGGAGGATGAAAAGGAGGAGGAGAAGGAGGAGGTGGAGGAGGAGTTGGAAGAGTAGGAGGAGGACGACGAGGAGGATGAGGTGGTGAGGGGGGAGAGAGAAGGTTGAGGAAGAGGTGTAATGTTTGAGGAGAAGTATGAGAAATATATGGGAAGGAAAGAATGTGAAAGGGCATAGAGATAAAAGTGTAAAAGTAATCATAGGAGTTAAGGACAGATAGGAGGAGTAGTTGAATAAGACTGAGGATGAAGCGAAGAGGGATGAGAAGAAAAGGATGAAGTGAAAGAATAGAAAAAAGGAGGAAGTAGAAAAAAGATGAGAAAGAGAATAAGGTGAACGTGCAAAGAATTGACGACTAATTGCTAAAAGAGATGAGAACAGTAAAAGATTATGGAGAAACAAGTGTAAGGAAGAAAAGAATTTGAAATACAAGGAGGAGAAAGAAAGATAGGAGAAGTGGATGAAGGAGAATGAACAGGTAAAGAGGAAACAAAACAGGTGATAGAGAAGGAAAATGTTGAGGAGGAATTTGAGGAGGAGAAGTAGAGGGAATGGTGGAATGGGAAGATAGAGAGGAGGAATCAGAGTAGAACAAGGAGGTGTTAGTGGAGGATAATAGGACGAGGAGGAGGTGGAAGAGAGAAAGAAAAGGAGGATGAGAGGGATATGAATAGTGAGGAGGAAGAGGAGAAGGAGGTGGAAGAAGAAAAGTAAAGGAAGATGAATAGATGTAAAGCTGCAGAACAGTTCTCACTTCGGTTTCCACTTTCTCTGAAACGATTTCTCACTCAAACCGTTCCCTCTCACATTTGCTTAACGTTTGCGAGATGCGCACTTTCGCTTGACCGACCAACCAATTGTCCAACATACAGTTGCTCAAATAAGAGCGATTGGTTGGTCAATGCTGGGGTTCATTCAGAAAGTAGGTAATGTAATACTGCAAAATGCCAATTTTATAGTCAAGATTTTCTCAGTAAATCAGTTGCATTTCAAATAACTGAGATCCCTTTGAACGGCACCTTCACAATATTTCCCGGTGATTCGGAACCCACCCAAGCTAAAGATCCATTCATTCCCCAAAAATATTAAACATAATAGAATAAATATATTATCATTCCTATTATCCAAGCACAAGAGTTCGAATGTTCATCAGTCTTGCAAAGTGCAACAATAAGGCCCGGTTGCACAAAAGCCGGTTAAATTTGAACCGTGATTAATTTTACGAGAACAAATCAGAGTTTTTTTTTGAAAAGACGGCATCTCTGATTGGTTCTCGTGAATTAAACACGGTTCAAATTAAACCGGCTTTTGTGCAACCAGCACTAAGGCTGGCAATACAGCAGATTAAAGTACTTTTATAATTATTACTAGTAGTTCTGTGAACAGTGGACCTCACGCAGTATTCTCATCCTCAAGTCCCTGATTGAAACTATAGACCTTATGGAAATACAGCAATAGACTGGCTTCTCCACACATCTGTTTAATCACTTGTCAGCTGATTTATGATGAATGATTCTATAGTCTGATTTTACTTTCCTTGCCCTATTACCATAGCTAAGGAAAGTATTGCTTTCCGAAAAAAATTAAGGTACCCTAATTTCTAAATTTCTATACGTTTTAAGGTCCCCTTAGTCCAAAAGTGGTTTTTGGGTATTGGTCTGTATGGGTATGTATGTGTATGTGTGTGTGTGTGTGTGTGTGTGTGTGTGTGTGTGTGTGTGTGTGTGTGTGGTGTGTGTGTGTGTGTGTTGTGTGTGTGTGTGTGTGTGTGTATGTGTACACGATATCTCTCCCCATTAACGGAATGAAATTGGAACGTAAGGTCCTTACAATATAAGGATCCGACACGAACAATTTCGATCAAATGCAATTCAAGATGGCGGCTAAAATGGCGAAAATGTTGTCAAAAACAGGGTTTTTGCGATTTTCTCAAAAACGGCTCCAACGATTCTGATCAAATTTATACCTAAAATAGTCATTGATAAGTTCTATCAACTGCCACAAGTCCCATATCTGTAAAAATTTCAGGAGCTCTGCCCCATCTATGCAAAGTTTGATTTCAGATTCCCAATTATCAGGCTCCAGATACAATTTAAACCAAAAAATTCAAGTGGAAAAGATTGATCATAAAAATCTCTACAATTAATGTTCAGTAACATTTTCACCTAAAATTGAAAATAAGCTCGAAATTCAAGAAAATAAGATTATTCAATTGCAAATTGTTGGCAACTGTTGATTCTATTAAATCATTCACTATGAAGAGATAGCAGTAGCAGACTTCATGTGTCTGCAGCGCTATTGTCCTGTCACCAGCTGGCTCTGATCTCAGAATTAGTAGACTTGAGATGCGCGAGAACACTAGCGTCAGGTGATCAATTTTCATAACGGCAAGGAAAGTTGTGTGAGTGTGCCACACCAGATTTTTTGTATTTAATTTGAAAAATAAAATATTATTTATTTTGAACTATCACCTTTCCCATTATCCATGCACAAGTGCTCAAAAATGTTCATCAGTCTTGGAGAGCACAACAAGGCTAACCATCATCTTCTTTTTCCATGTCTCCTTCTTCTTCTTCTTCTTCACTGTCTCCTTCTTCTCATAGTTCCTCTTCTTTTTCTTTTTCTCCCTCTTCACCTTCCTCTTCTTCTTCATCTTCTTCAACTCTTCATCTTTCCCGCAAACTCTTTCCCAACTCGTCTTTCAACCGAACTGAAGACATCGTTGTCTTTTCACTGTTTGCTAGCGGATAGCAAAGCAAAGCCCGTCAAGTTCCAGACTCGAAACTTTTCAAATAGGATTAGCACTTCCTCGCTTGCTTAAATAGTTCCCCTTATTCATCCCCTCCTCTTCCTTAACAACTCTCTTTCTCTCACACACTTCTCACTCACACAGCCTCTCTCTCTCTTTCACTCACACACCCCTCACTCACACTGTCACTCTCTCTGTCTCTCTCTCTCTCACTCTCTCTCTCACACCCCTCCCACCCACTCTCTCTCTCTCTCTCTCTAATCACCCAGACGTCACACCAAAGAAGGGAAACTCTTTTTCAATCCCTCACTCATTATCACCACACACCCCTCTCGCTTACTCTGTCTCGCTCATTCTCATTCACTCTCTCTCTCTCACTCACTCGTTCTTTCTCTTTCTCTCTCTCTCTCTCTCTCTCTCTCTAATCCCCCCAGACGTCACACCAAAGAAGGAAAGAAGAGGGAAAATAATAGATTTCCTTCGTCGTGTTTGTTAGCCTTGTTTTTGTACCAAGAGTCTTTCGCTAGCTGTGAAAACTCTCTTAACATTTCCATTTGGAATTGAACCGCTATCATTAGAATGTGTTCATCGGGTACTGTGATGCAATTGGAAATTCAGTATACCATCGAGACAAATTGGACCTGAAATAGCTGATATCATATCACAAATTAAGCCTATGTTTATATTAAGTCTATGCTTACTAGTAGTTCTGTGAACAGTAGACCTCACACAGTATTCTCATCCACAAGTACCTGATTGAAACTATAGACCTTATGGAAATACAGCAATAGACTGGCTTTTCCACACATCTGTGTAATCACTTGTCAGCTGATTTATGATGAATAATTCTATAGTCTGATTTTTTACTCTAATATTGGCGTATGAAGGAGGCTCCTTTTTCCTTTTATATTATCCTTGAGATGCAAAATTTCCAAAAACCTTGTATATACGTCGACGCGCAATTTAAAAAGGAACATACCTGTCAAATTTCATGAAAATATATTACCGCGTTTCGCTGTAAATGCGCAATATTAAAACATTAAGAGAAATGCCAAACCGTCGACTTGAATCTTAGACCTCACTTCGTTCGGTCAATAATCGGGTCGATGTCAAACGAGGACACCGACAGTTGAGGACTCTTCTAAAGGCACAGAAGCTGCAGTGTTAGTCTCCGACAGTTGAGGACTCTTCTTAAAGCACAGAAGCTGCAGTAATGGACTCCGACAGTTGAGAAATCTTCTAAAATCACAGAAGCTGCAGTGATGGACTCCGACAGTTGAGGATTCTTCTAAAATCACAGAAGCTGCAGTGATGGACTCCGACAGTTGAGGACTCTTCTAAAATCACAGAAGCTGCAGTGATAGACTCCAACAGTTGAGGACTCTTTTAAAGGCACAGAAGCTGCAGTAATAGACTGACTCCAACAGTTGAGGACTCTTCTAAAGGCACAGAAGCCGCAGTGATGGACTCCGACAGTTGTGGACTCTTCTAAAAGCACAGAAGCTGAACTGATAGACTCCGACAGTTGAGGACTCTTCTAAAGGCACAGAAGCTGCAGTGATGGACTCCGACAGTTGAGGACTCTTCTTAAATCACAAAAGCTGCAGTGATGGACTCGACAGTTGAGAACTCTTCTAAAGGCACAGAAGCTGTAAAGTGTGAGATAGATTACTTTTAACACGGCTCTTTCTCGAAGACGGAGAGGTCTGATGCTCTATCCTCCACTAATCACTCCCACTACCTAGCAGCATTCTCCTTCTTTTGTGTCTGTGTGAGAGAGCTTTGCAACACGACGCGGCAACACTCCCCTCCATCTATTGCTGGCAATGTTCCAAGTAGTGTACTGGTCAGCAGGTATATTGGTTTGTGTATGTTACAGAGATGTTTTCATCACAAGAACATGAAGCAAAATGACACGGCGCATCCAATTGTGCGCAGGATGTCCGTCTGTGTCTATGCTACAAACTGTGGAGGGAGAAATGGGTTTCTCCTCTTCATGTTAAAAGTAATTTATCTCGGACTTTAGTGATGGGCTCCGACAGTTGAGGACTCTTCTAAAATCACAGAAGCTGCAATGATGGACTCCGATAGTTGATGACTACGACAGTCCAGGACTCCTGTCGCCTGCGTAAAGCCCCCCATATACGTACCGACAAGCCTGTCAGTTCTGCCTGAGCAGTCCGCCTGTGACAGGCGGCCTTAGCGTGTGTATGATCCGGCTGAACTGTCAGTTAATATACTGCACAGGCGGCCGGTGATCGAATGAAAACTCATCACTGCAACTTATGGCTTTCGGAAATAGCTTCCCAGCTCCCTACAGCACCCTAAATGTATTATAATGTGGCATATAGTAGGTTCAATATAATATAATATATTATACATATCATGTATTATGTTGTTGCTCAAGAGTTGTATCGATAGGTTATACCTTTATAAAAAGCAAATTATCAATTCTCTACTATGGTCAACCGCACGAAAATAGTCCGATGGAAATTGCAATAGATGAGTGAACCGTTGTCAAATAAGAGTTGTTCAACATTGTCAACAGCTAATTATAAATTAGAATTAATTGACCGAGCGAAGTGAGGTCTAAAAGTCGATGGATTGGCATTTCTCTTTATGTTTAAATGTTGCGCATTTACGGCGAAATGCGGTAATAGATTTTCATGAAATTTGACAAGTATGTTCCTTTTTAAATTGCGCGTCGACGTATTTGGAAATTTTCATTTAAGGATAATATAAAAGGAAAGAGGAGCATCCTTCATACGCCAATATTACCGTAAAAATCAGACTATAGAATAATTCTTATTCATCATAAATCAGCTGTCTAGTGGACTATTATAATACTACCCGTTCAAAAACATCGAACATCTTGAAAATTTATCTCTCCATCAACGTTGTAGACAGTTGCAGCCAGACCTGATAACAGCGCTCACACTCACATTCCGGGATGACACGTCACGGTACGATAGGACAGAAAGCTCTATGTTTATTGAGGATTTTCCCTAGACATTTCAAATTGATAAAATATTTATTAATTTTTGAGAAAACATAACAACAGGTCAATGTAACTTACTGAGCGCGAGGTCTACTGTTCACAGAGCTACTAGTATTCTTGATTGAAAAAAAATAATTTTAAATAGTTTGTTGAGAAATATTTTTATCAGATGGAAAGATTATCACGAAACTGGATAAATAATCATATGGGACACAAATTCAAACGTGAACTGAGTTTATTACATAAGTGAGTTTTTGATCTTGGAGAAAACAAATAACAGTTTTTAAGAGTAAATTATGATTCACTGAATCAACTAGAACAGTGACATCAGATACTTGTGGATGAGAAAACTGCGTAAGGTCTATTGTTCACAGAACTACTAGTGTACTATAAACAACCACACGAAAATAGTCCGATGGAAATTGCAATAGAGTGAAACGTTGCCAAACAAGAGTTGTTCAACGTTGTCAAAAGCTAATCATAAATTGGAATTAATATTTTTATAATAAACCAGACGAATATTGTCAACATATTTGGGTACACGGGGTGAGGGAAAGTACTCAGCCGTTCCTATTTCCATCGGACTATTTTGTGCGGTTGACTATAGTTGCTTCATTGCTTCATTGCCTATCACAGAAATTTCGGAATTTAATAAAATTATTTCCATTTATTTCTCTTTCTATTCATCATATCAATTCTTTGAATAATTTTATGATACTATTTCTTCTTCTTCTTCTTCAATCAATCCATTAATCAATCAAGCTTCTTCTTTTTCCATTTCAATCAATCAATACATCTTCTTCATCATCATCATCATCATCATCTTCCTTCTTCTTCTCTTCTTCTTCTTCTCCTTCTTCTTCTGTCTTTTCTTCTTCTTCTTCTTCTTCTCTTCTTCATGGTTAATAAACCAGAAATGAATATTACAAAACTGAAATATTCGTGGTTTAGCTAACAGATATAGTCTGTCATTTTTGCAGTAATGTCGATATTATTATATTGTGCAGAAGTCCCAGGAGCCTTGTACCGTAGTACACCTCACCTGTCACAATAAAGGTAAGGATCAAAAGGTCTTATATGGGTGTATTCGATAGTCACGTCTAGTATCACATAGCCCTGTAAAACTAGTAGTTCAGTGAACAGTAGACCTCACCTCCACAAGTACCTGATTGAAACTATAGACCTCATGGAAATACAGCAATAGACTGGCTTCCACACATCTGTGTAATCACTTGTCAGCTGATTTATGATGAATATTTCTATATAGTTGATATACCCAATATTGGCGTATGAAGGAGGCTACTTTTTCCTTCTATATTATCCTTGAAATGCAAAATTCCAAAACCTTGTATATACGTCGACGCGCAATTTAAAAAGGAACATACCTTTCAAATTTCATGAAAATCTATTATCGCGTTTCGTTGTAAATGCGCAACATATAAACATTCAAGCATTTAAACAGAGAAATGCCAAACCGTCGACTTGAATCTTAGACCTCACTTCGTTCGGTCAATTATATTATAAGTATTCCTAGTTTCCCAGTAAGCATGGCCAATCATGAAAACGACTAAACAAGTACCATGTTTAGAATTACTTTTTAATGATATATTTGGCTGCATTTTATAGAACGAATGTTTTTAAATTTAGAAGTCGGGTTGTCTCGATTAGAGGAATTAAAATTACTTGATCAATTCTGAAAATATATTGTTTGATGATTAAAATAGTTATTTGTATATCTAGAGTGAAAAGTGCTGTTTTTTCTCCCTGAGGGAAAAGTTTGAAGCCCGAGGCGAAGCCGAGGGCAACAATTTTCCTCCACCTACATCTTTATAAAAACTGCAAATAAAAATAATTTTTAAAAACGTATGTGACCAAACAATGTGTTACAACATAATCTAAAAAGTAAACAGAAACAGCTGGCTTGTAATCACAGTTCTCCTCCGACAGCACTATCTGTCGGCTAAAGTTGTAACAACAATGACAGCCAAAACTACAGCTATCATGAAGTTCCCGTTTCAAATTTGATTAGTTAATAAGTAATATTCGTTGGCTGATATTTTGAATAACATGGAATAAAAGAAAAAAATTTATAAATTTTTTTAGTATAGTGATATGAAGTTTGTAATAATAATTTCAGCATACAAACATAAATTTTATATATCGATCAAATGTCTGGTTGAGGTATTGAAGTTGGTTTAAAAACTACTCTATATGCTTCCTCATCTGAGCTTAGACCTTCTGACCTATTCAAAATGTACGTTTTTAAAATAGAGATGCTTCCCATGTTATTTAAATGGAGTCACTTTTACTCCCTAGGGAGTTTTTCTGTTTCTTAGTACCGAGAGCGAAAAAGTGACACTTTAGTATCATGTTTCAGGGAGTAAAGTAAGTACTTTTGACAGTAGGTGGAGGAAAAATATATTTTTGTCATAGTCATTCAATATCAGCTGTTTTCCATGCATGAAATCAAGCCGGTAAACAGCTGTTTGCAGAACAAATAAACATATGATTCTCATTACAGCATACTCTACTGTATCGAAACCATATGTTTTCTTTACAGTCGGGTATGTTTCCTAGTTCCGAAATAGGAACAGCAAAACTGCTACAAAAAAACGACTTTCAGCGCTCCAGGTGGAAGTTTTGTCAACTTCCACAAAATTCCTGATTCAGAATTTGTAAACTAGATTATGTTCACAGAATCCATGAAGAAGTTCAGCACAAGCAGGTAATGTTTTCTATTTCTCAATTATTCTTCTTTAGATTATTATGACAAAAAATAGTGTAAGTTACTTGGACTTGAATGTCTTTTGTAGTGCTCGAATGAAATTCTAGTCTCGGCTAACACCTCGACTAGAATCATCATTCTCGTAAAAGACCCCTTCCCGTCCTTGTGACGTAAGATACTATTTCCTAACGAATAAAATATAATTGAATATTTCTAACGAGAAAGGACGGTAGTTAATATTACATCAGATATACCGAGAAATCAGCCACCTCTTTTATAGAAGTTAGTGACACGGCAGAAAATCGGCAAACCGATATAACGTGGACCTCACTATAGTGTAAGTTAGTGTACTTGACAGATTCAAAACTCAATGAAAATGATAGGACGACATAGTTGCCACGTTTCTTTCTATACCTCTTTATTTTTTCTCCACCGCCTCCTATATAAATAGATGTTAATCCATTGAATAGACTATTAAATAGTAAATAGCTGTGATGTCTGGGTGAAGAATTAAATTAAATAATATAATTGTCCACCGCCTCCTATATAAATAGTAAATGTTGATCTATTAATTTCTCATCAAAACGCAGTAAGATAGGAATGTTAATTAGACCAACTCTCTCTAAAGCAGGAAACTGCTACCTAAGCTTAATATAACGAAAATTTTCAACCGACCTAATGAAGTAGAAACGCTAATATGCAAATATTGAATACGACCTGCGTATCGCTGAAATTACAAATTGGCGAATTAGAGAAACGCGAATGGCAGCTTCACCCTCTAGTACCACATATTAAAGGGCCGCTTTTCCAATCAATGAATCAGTCGTGTATGTATTTGACGGGGATACATTGGTCTAAAGTTGTAAGGTTGTACTTTTCTCCTATACCTGTACAGGTATATCTGAGAGTATACGTTGTAACAAGTATACCTGTGCGTATAAACACATATACGTTGTAACCTGTAATAGGGGTTCATCAGTGCAGTACTGTATCCACGTAGGGAAATCGCTTATTTTAATTAATTCCTTCAATTTATTCACTTGTTTACTCTCCGAAATTAGTTTGTACTCTCATCAATCTAAGCTTTCCTCTCTTCACCATCCCACCCTGTGTCTCTCTCTCTCTGTCACTCGACCCACCCCCCTTCCCAGAAGTACGGTTAACTTTCTGTAATCACTGTTCTTCTTCAAATCATTATGGGTGTTTTCGTTTTCTCCCTTTTGGTATTTACTGTCTTGCTCCCACTTAATACTTCTAATACAAATAAGAGTCTGTCTTTCAACGTTTCCTAGTAGTTTTATTATTTCTCCCAAAAAGTTACTTGATTTCTAAACTACTTACTTACTTTTGTTACTTACTACTATATTTTTACTTATTACTTTACAGTTTTAGAGGTTTAAAGCTACTCTAGAACATGATACGCCATAGTAGGTAAATTTCCACACAGAAAACACTAAGGCCCGCCGCAAAGTAGACCCACGCTAATCCACGAAAAGCAACCCACGCCGTGGATGTTT
>NW_024093141.1:0-13008 GCF_014356525.2 Nilaparvata lugens | reverse complement strand
AAATCTATTACCGCGTTTTGCCGTAAATGCGCAACTTACAAACATTTAAACATTAAGAGAAATGCCAACCGTCGACTTGAATCTCAGACCTCACTTTGCTCGGTCAATTAACTGTTCATTGTCATTTTAAATGATCAATTATATTTTTTAAGCAGGAAATTATATTTTTCAATAATTTCTTAATGAATAATCATTATTGGGATGAGATATACCTTTATACCCAAATCTGCATCCTCTACCCATAATATGGGATCAATGGCGTCAAAAACATAAAATACAATATGGTACACAAAACAAAACATACATAAGGCATATTTAGCAAGACAGCATTTCCAACAAATAATCACTCATATATTCACTAACACTGTAGTACACCTTGCTTTTCAAGTGCTTGGATACAACTCTCTCGAACGCTCTTAAATCCAACTGTTTTACTCCTGTAGGCAGCCTATTGAAGTTTCGCAATGCCGAACTCCTGAAGCACACCTGTGATCTCTGAAGGCATACTCTGGGAATATCAATCAGCTCTCGATGTCTGGTGTTATGTTCATGCACATCAGTCCGAGTCAACATATACTGCTGGTTCTTCTTGACATACATTAGACAGAGAATTAGGAAGTGGCAGATAGAATACCAAGCCTAACAAAAAGGGCCTTGCAGTGTGCATGATAATTGCTTGCGGTGATGATTCGGGCAGCCCATTTTTGCAGCTTCAGTATGTCCACAACCTTTATTGCTGAATGACCCCACATGAGTAGGCCATAGGAAACGTGACAGTGGAAGAGCACGTGATACACCATGACTAAATAGGCCTCAGTCACATGACCCCTCAGCTTCAGCAGCAGAAAACAAATTCTGGACAGTCTTGTGGTCACATGCTGAATATGGCTGGCCCAGTTGAGTTTATTCACGGTATTTAGATGAAAACGGTAGGGGTCATGAAATGTGTGCGCAGTGGCCAGCTAGCTAGATTGCGTCATCGCCACCACAGAGGTTTTTAACACCTATTGGCATTTATGAAACTTATATTGAAAACAGATGATTGGATATTATAAAATGACGTCAGCTACACCGGAAATTTAGCACAAACATGCGCGTGACACCTACCGTCTTCTTCTATATCCGTGAGTTTATTGTCCAGAACAAACCCAGCAGCTTGACAGGGTCTTAATCACCAGGAAGGTTTCTTGACAAGCTGCAGATAACATGCAGGGTCTTGTTTGCATTCAACTGGAATCGGTTTGCCAGGAACCATGAAGTCGAAGACTGCAGATGTTCAGCTGACAACACCTGCTGAAGGAGGGGGGAGAACGGGGGAGTTGGAATGGGAGTGGGTGAGAAGGGGGAAGGGGGATTTCGAACAAAAAAGCCTGTCTGAAGTCTCAGAATGTAACTACTGATGTCTAAAATTTTTAAATTTGTGGCTGTCTGTGTAGGTGTGATTGTTTCCTATTAAGTGGGTAACAAATGCTGACTCGGGGTTGTTGATGTGTTCTTTGAATCTTTTTTCAAATGAATGGCCGCTCTGCCCCAGGTAGTATTTTGGCAATTTGAACAGTTGAGTTTTGTATACCACTGGGTTTTCGTATAAGTTTTGTTTCTGTTCTCTTGTGGTTAGTAGGTTTTTGATCTTGTTTTTTGTTTGGAATGCTATATTGAATCCTGCCTTTTTAAAATTCTTTGCTAATCTGTTGGACTTTGAGTTTATGTATGTTAGTGTTATGAATTTGCTATGTTCAGTGCTGGGCTTTTGAGTTTTTCTTCTCATTTTCTGTTGGATTATGTCTATGAGTAGTGAATCATAGCCATTAGTTTGGGCCAAGAATTTTATTGTGTTGAGCTCTGTACTTTAATCTTCTGTTGATAAGGGTGTTGTGTTTAGTCTATGGATCATTGTTTTCAAAGCAGCATGTTTGTGTTGAGTGGGGTGATTAGAGGTCTGGTGGATAAGGGTGTCTGATGTAGTTGGTTTTCTGTATATATTGAAGCTGTGTTGATTGTTCATATTTTTGTGATTGTTAGAGCTAGGAAGTTGAGTTTCTTTTCTGTTTCATACTCTGCTGTGAACTGGATGTTTTTGTCTATTTTGTTTATGTGAGTACTTTGGGGTGCATGGAAGAAGCCTCCCCGAAGATTGTGATCTAATACATGCTATGCACAAAAACACAATCGGGCTCACCCTGGAAACGTTCATAGAACGGCAAATTCTTCCACTACCAGCAACACCAACACACCTAGAGATGTCATCAGAACATCACAACCGGTCTTTTTCAAGACCATTTGTGACAATTTCAATTAACATTGAAGGCTTTTCTAGAGATAAGGAAATCTTACCAACTGACATGTGCAGGGAGAGTTCATGCGATATTCTGATAGTTCAAGAAATGCATTGAGGCAGCACAAGACACAGACCAAATGTTCCAGGTATGAATTTGGTTTTGGAGAGGCCACACAACAAATATGGTAGTGCTATTTCTTGTACACCGAGTTTACCTGTCCTAGCCACTACACTCACATCGTACACTGAAAGAGATGGTATTGAAATCCTGAATGTTAAAACAAAACATCTGAGCATCACCTCTGTATACAAACCACCAAATGCCATTTTCAATTTCAAAGAACCAAGCACTTTTGATTATCAAGATGTAAACTTGATCATGGGGGATTTTTATAGCCAGAGTAACATCATGGGGCTACACAAACACCAATGCAGATGGGGAAAGGCTGGAATCATGGGCAGAATCCCACAACCTACAGCTGATCCATGATCCTAAATTACCATCATCATTTAATAGTGGACGATGGAGAAGGGGATATAATCCTGAAAACATTTTTTCCAGCTCAAAAATCAGAGGGCAATGTTTCAAAACAGTGGGGAATCCAATCCCAAGATCACAACACAGGCCAATCATCTGTCATCTGCAAGCAGCTGTAAAACCAGAAAGAGTTCCCTTCAAAAGTCAGTTTAATTTCAAAAAGGCAAATTGGAAGTGTTTCAGTGAAACACTTGATGAAGAAGTACAAAGCATTCAGCCAGAGCCAGAAAACTATGAGGTTTTTGTCGAACAGGTTCAGAGGATATCAAGACAGACGATTCCACGAGGATGCAGGACTAACTATTTGCCAGGACTTGATGGATGCGAAAAGGAAATGTTGAAGCAATATCAGAGAATTTACGAAAATGACTCTTTCTCAGAGGAAACAGTTGAAGCCGGTGAAGAAATCATGGAAATAATATCAACAAACAGGCGAGAAAGATCGACTAGTTTGATGGAAAACTTGGATATGAAAATAAACAGCCATAGAGCATGAAAGCTCCTTAAGAATCTGAGTGGCGATCCTACTGAGCCAAAGGACATCCAAACCAAAGTGACAGCTGACCAGTTGGCTACTCAGCTGTTGCTGAATGGAAAGACTAGTGGTATCAAACACTGTACGCAAAAATACAATGTGATATTCAGAATGAAAACAACTTCCTTGAGTCATCATTTTTTTCAATAGAGCTTGAAAATGCAATAAAGTCTCTCAAATCAAACAGAGCTGCTGGTATTGATGGAAACAGGGATGAACAGATCAAACATTTCGGACATAAAACCCATGAATGGCTGCTTGCTATGATGAATAGCTGTGTTAATAAACTGCAAATGCCAAAATCATGGAGAAAAGCGAATATCTGTTCCTTGCCTAAGCCTGGTAATGATCCTAAGAGTTATCGGCCAGTATCTCTTCTATGCCAAACTTTCAAAGTCTTTGAATGCATGATTCTAAACCGAATAGCTGGTTTCCTTGAAACAAAGTTCATACCTGAGCAAGCAGGCTTTAGGCCAGGCAAATCGTGCTGTGGGCAGGTGCTTAACCTGACACAACACATTGAAGATGGGTTTGAGAGGGGAGATATCACAGGTGTATGTTTTGTGGATTTAACAGCTGCATACGATACTGTAAATCACAGAATTCTGTTGAAGAAGGTGTATGATTTAACCAGGGATTCCAGACTAACCTCTGTCATTGGAAGTTTGCTTCAAAACCGATGTTTCCAGGTCTTTCTCCAAGGAAAGAAGAGCAGATGGCGCATACAGAAGAATGGACTCCCACAAGGCAGCATACTTGCTCCAATCTTGTTCAATATATATACTAACGATCAACCAGTACCAAGCAAAACAAGATCTTTTATATATGCTGATGATACAGCTTTGGCAGCACAAGGCTCTTCTTTTGATGTGGTCGAGAATAAGCTATCCTCTGCCCTGGAAGATATGGCAGAATACTACAAGAGGAAACACCTGAAACCAAATCTGATCAAGACACAAACATGCGCTTTTCATCTGAGAAACAGGGATGCCAAACGAGAGCTTGATATAACATGGCAAGGACAAAATCTTCAGCACTGTGCCACACCAAGATATATGGGAGTGATCTCAGATCGAACACTGTCATTTAAGGAGCACTGCTTAAAGAAAAAAGGTTGCTGCACGAAATTGTATAATCTGTAAACTAACTGGGAGCACATGGGGAGCCAACCCCCACACACTTCGAACATCAGCGATTGCACTTAGATTATCGGCTGCAGAATATGCAGCTCCAGTATGGTCTGCTTCTGCTCATACAAATAAAGTTGACACAGCGGTGAATGAGACTGCAAGAATCATTACTGGATGCTTGAAACCTACTACAATTGATAAAGTGTACCCTCTAGCAGGAATAGCACCTCCCGCTATAAGGAGAAAAGTGGCTGGTGATGTGGAAAGATCTAAGCAGGAAACTTACCCTCGTCACCCTCTTCACTACCATCAGATACAAGCAAAATGCCTCAAGTCAAGGAAGAGTTTCATGGCTAGGACCCATCCACTGCAGACGACAACTCCTACAGCAGCCCATCTTGAACTATGGAAAGAGAAGGCCTATGTCACTGTGTCCGAGACTGGAGGAAATCTTACATACAGTGTATGGAAATCACTAAACCGACTGCGGGTGGGAGTAGCAAACTGCAAATCAAACATGATGAAGTGGGGGTACCTGGAAGGAAATATGGACCTAAACTGCAGATGCGGAGAAATCCAAGACCAAAAACATCTATACTGCTGCCCTCTCATGGACCAACCCTGCACTAATGAAGACCTAACTTTAGCATCTGACAATGCCATGGTGGCAGCTATTTTTTGGAAGTGTTGACTGGACTCGGAAAGTAAGTAAGTAAGTAAGTAAGTATGTGAGTACGAAAAAGTTCACATTGTCTTTTGTTTCCTCTGTATAATAGAATGATGTCATCAACGTATCTGTGCCAGTATATGATGCTTTTTTAATGTGTGTTACTTTTGATGATCTTTGTCCCTTCAAGGTCTTGGAGGTATATCTCAGCAAATATGATAGAAATTGTGGATCCCATTGGTAGTCCTTCTGATTGGTGGTAGTATTATTGGATGAATGTGAAATAATTTGTTTAGTTATGTGTTGCCGTGCTACCAATTTCTCCTAATTCGGTTGGATAGCATTTTTCACCTATTAACCTAATGAAAGTTATCGGCTCCAACGTAATAGATTCTTGATAAACTATGAATGGATCTATCCCTATGAATGAGAAATCCAGTTTTCAGAGCAAATCAACTTATAATCTTCAGAAGAATTTTGGCAATATACTACACAAATACACAAAGAACAATATCTTACACGCTTAAGCATCTAAAATCATTATGAGCTAAATACTTATCCACTTATATAGTTGAAAAACAATGGCTATAGGCTTGTAGACACACAAATCAATTAATTATAGACAAAATAGAACACTATAAACTGTTCAAAACTCAATTAAAAACATTAATAATTCACTTAAACAGAAAAATATTCAGAGATCACAAAATTAGAACACACGCAGCAGCCATCATTTTTAGAGAAGAAGGACGCCAGGCAGGCACAAGGTACAGAGCAAACGAACTTCAAACAGTGTCGATGTCATGGACACGTCACCAAAAATTTATAAATTACAAGTTTAGAATTCACATTTTATATTTGTTCTCCATAAAACTTTATTTTGAAACTATTATTTTAAATTTTTAAATATCATCTCTATTTAAATAATCCATTTATCTGTTAATTCTGTCAACTCAGCCTCGGTGACACCATGGAACATGCAACACAATCATTTATGATAAATTCTCAGTCAAAAAGTTGTCTGTATATCGATTACTCTGATATTTACTATAAAGTTTTATAGATCTCAAATTGAAGATTCGATTCCAATCGAGAAAAAATGTAATATTACAAATACCCCCCTCTTGACATAAAAAATTTTACTGTTTGAAAATTTAAAGAAAAAAATTACATTGACCCAAATGGAATTGTTGAATTGTAATTCGAGAACAGTAACAATTTTTTCTATAAAAACATTACATGTTGTCCTATAATATTGAAAATTATTATAAAAATTCATCAATAGCATTTGTTATATGTTTCCAAACAATATTTCAAAGTATAGAGTATCAAAATTACTTTTGATTTAGCTTTATAATTTAAAGGAAAATATCTCAACAGAAGTTTAATATATAAAGAATAGTTTTTGAAATTGCACATAAATTTAATAGATAGAAAAATTCAATTTTTATTGCATAAAAAAATTTAGTATGTTGAATAAAAAAAAATTATTATTATTTTGTTTTAAATGAATGATGAATTGTTACATTTAATTTTCACATAAAATTCAATAAATCAAAAAATGTTCATTTCTTTCACTATTGACGCGGTTGATTTTATTGATGCAAATTTTGGAAAACAGTCCGTTAAGGCACTCAGTATGATTTTCAGTTAAGTGTGACTCCAGTGTGATGATGTCAGTCTGATCCGAATACTTGTAGTGTTGGGCTGATATTTGTAGTCGACTGATGCATACCAAACTCGATACAGGTGACATCTCAGTTAGCATTGCCTCATGCTTGTAGTAGACGGCTGCATACCAAACTCGATACAGAGTCACGTAAATTTTGTATCATATTTGTAATTATACAATGTACATTTCAGGCTTGAAATGACAATGTAATTTGTTTTTCGGAAAAGAGATAGACGCTGCATACAGGATTAATTAGGTGAGGATTAATTTAGGTAAGGTTTGGTTTTTTGATATTTTCAGCTTTCAAGGTTTAGAGTTCTGCATACAGGAATAATTTAGGAGAGGATTTTTGAATCAATTCTTTCATGATACTGTGACTGTTATTCTGAATTCAAAGTTGCAAACGTGAACATGGATGGCAATTACCTCCAGGTAATGTGGTAGTGTTGAAGTTTGAGATACAAGGTCAGCAATAAGCGTTGGCGTTGTCATTGGCGTATGCTTTGGTGTCGGCATTGGCATTGGCATCAACATTGGCGCAGGCATTGGCATCGGGTAGGCATCGGCGTAGATATTGGCATTGGCATCAGCACAGGCATCAGTGTAGTATTGGCATAGATATTGGCGTTGACATTGACATCAGAGCAGATATTGGCATTGTTGTGTAGATATTAGTGTAGATATTGGCGTTGATATTGGCGTTGACATTGACATCAGAGCAGATATTGGCGTAATTATTGGTGTAGATATTGACATCAGAGCGGATATTGGCGTTGATATTGGCATAGGCTCAGTGTAGATATTGGCGTAGTTATTGGTGTAGATATTAGTGTAGATATTAGCGTAGATATGGCGTTGACATTGGTGTAGGCATCAGCGTAGATATTGGTGTAGACATCAGCGTAGATATGGGTGTAGATATTCAATTGATGAGTCACACTAGTTCGAAAATCACCCAAATGTTCTTAACACTCTTCATGGCGATCACTTGTTGCTGATTTCGAGATTCACGTGATAATTATTTCAATGTTTATGTCCATGCTGTACCTGTTATCTTAAAATGCTTATAACTAAAAGGAAAATTTTGATTAGGCTATCAATACAATCTAATACACATGAAAATTATTTCTAAGTATATAATCAATATAAAATTGAAATTTGTTAACATCTTATTATACAGTCAGCAATTCATATATTGTGAAATTTGGAGACATCAATTACAAAATTTTAATAGAAAAAATAATTTCATTTTCATTTATTCATTGTTCAAATATTTTATAAAAAGCAAATTATTCAATATTATTAATCATCGTTTGTTGGATACTATAGTTTATTTCGACTTTTCAATGTTCTAAACACAAACTACATTTCATGACAAAACTTTACTATCAATCATTAAACAAGAAATCATTCAAAACATCAATAATATTTTGCTTCAAAGGCAATCAATATTCATAAGTATCATCTGCATCTATGGCAATCAACATTATTAATCATTATTTGCATCTATGGCAATCAACATAAGTAATCAACACAAAAAAATATTATCTCATTACTGCCTCTCTAAGTCATAACCTTCTGGTCATTTCTTCTTTAGGCAATAATGGTTTTCCATCTCAAAAAACAATCACATACCAGCAAAATTCTAATCAACAAACCCCACTAAAATTCTACATACACTCCAGCATCCATTTCAAACGATAATCAATCATATCAAAATTTATAGAATAAACAGTTTTTAAAATTAGAAAAAGACATCAATTACAAAAACTTTAGAGAAATTTTAACCTTTAACTCATTTCAATTAATAATATGACAAGACGTTTTTATTTAATGAAAACATTATTCAAGTTAACTTTCATTAATACATCTCATATATATGGTGACACAATTCATTAATACTTTCAAATTGGAAGTATTTTTATTATAACAAAAGAATTTATACATAAGATTTAATTTCAGCATGTTCTAAATTGAACCATTTATTTTTTAAATAATTTCAGAATTGAAAACTGTATAATAAGTACAAACATTTCAATATTACAATACAAAGATGATCAAGATGGATAATGGGTAAATAAGTTCCCTAAAAAATACAAACAAAGAAAAAGAAAATTGGGTAAATAAATTCCTAAATAATACAAAGAAGAGAAAGATTAATTAGAGCCTATCCTACATGTCAGTACTGAACTTTCATAAGGAAGTATATTTAATAAAATATACTACTATGGATTTTGTAGATTCCAAGTATGACTCTAATTTGTTATAATTGTGAGCTATCACTCCCACAAAAACAACTGGTGAAGGAAAAAATATGTTGACTATTGTGACTGGGTGGAGAGTTCCTAGATGTCTGTAAGGCAATGTGATAGCAGACTCTAGTATCGGACCACAAAAACAAAAGTATGCAAAAGTTTTTACAAACATTTGATGTTGCAGTCTTAAAGTTTTTATATCGCAAACAAGTAGGTCAGATAATCGAGTCCAGCCATATGTGGTTCACGCCCACACCTCTAAAAGAATCACACCTACTTGTCTACCAAAAATCCAAAGTATTGGACAGCAAAAAAAAAATAAAATGCAAAATGGGTTAAAAGCCCAGAAGAAAACTATAACCTAATTACATATGGCTTATGGCACGATATGCAATGAAAGATGAGAACATGGGACATAATTTGCTCTGAAAAACCTAATTACCTAATATGATACCTGAAAAAAATAGACATAATTAAAATATGTAATACATGATGAAAAAATATACCGCAAGCAAACAATTATTTACACTACAATGGATAGATTTTAGAAAAGTTAAGTTTTATCAACAATTTAAAGATTAGGAAAATAAGCTACTATTTTAACTTCCAAAATTATTTCAGAAAAATACAAATTTAAATGACTATGGACAAGATTGGTTAAGATATGCATCATAGAAGAATTTACTGAACATTACACAAAGACAGGAAAGAATCGAAATTTGAAAAGATTAAGGGCCAAGAAAAATAGGCTACAGGAAAGAAAAAGACACAATTATGGACTCTTACCATACATAGTATTTACGGTCATGCTATTCTGAATCCCGGCACATGACACAGGATTCCTAATCATTGTGTGCTAGGGAATACCCTTTCATCATGTGATTCACTGTCATCATCTTGTAAGTAAGCAACTTGAAACAACCTTTGAATACTAACACATCAATGGAGACTTTGTGCTTTGTTTTCTTCAAGAACATGATTTTATTCATGGGTTCATTTGTTTCAACAAAGCCATTTTGCTTACAAAAGTCATTCATGTTCACTAGATAATGCTTTGCATACACCTTTTCAATTTTCAGTTGAAAGTTGAATTCATCAACTTGATTCAAAGCAAGATTCATTTTGTTTACATTGTTCCTAACCTCTACAGAAACCTGTCTCATGTAAACATTCACTTTACTTACTGTTTTCCTAAATATCAATTTGGCAATACTACTTCTTTACTGTTGACTTTCAATAAAGACAACTCCCTACCTACTACATTACTCAATTCTACTATCTCACTACGATTTACTTTTTCAATAACATTAACTAGGCCTACATTATCTGAAACTTGAACTAATTGATCTTGTATCTCAACACTACTATCATCCTGCTTCAATTTGTTTTCATCTTCATGATTATCAATCAATGTTTCATGTGCATCTTTCAATAGAAGTTATACTAACCTGCTCTAGTCTAATGCTAGCAAATTCTTGCTTCATATCATCAAACCTAGCACTTTGATCTTGTTTCAAATGATCAATCTTAGCATTTAGCTCATCAAACCTAGCATTTTGCTTATCAAACGTTGTGTTGAGGCAGCTATTAACTCATCATCATTTTTAATATTTTTCATATTGTATGCCATTTTGCTAGTCTGCACAGATATATATTCATTGGGACTTGATCTCTCTAGAACTGACCTCCCATTCAGCAGCGAACCATTCATAACCTATCAAGATATCTATCCTACAAATAATTTTTTTATACCAGGGATTTCATGGTGTACCATTTGGGACATATTTATTTTGTAATTCGGTCCCACCACAGGGGTAACATTTGCCGTGCTACCAATTTCTCCTAATTGGTTGGATAGCATTTTCACCTATTAACCTAATGAAAGTTATCGGCTCCAACGTAATAGATTCTTGATAAACTATGAATGGATCTATCGCCTATGAATGAGAAATCCAGTTTTCAGAGCAAATCAACTTATAATCTTCAGAAGAATTTTGGCAATATACTACACAAATACACAAAGAACAATATCTTACACGCTTAAGCATCTAAAATCATTACGAGCTAAATACTTATCCACTTATATAGTTAAAAACAATGGCTATAGGCTTGTAGACACACAAATCAATTAATTATAGACAAAATAGAACACTATAAACTGTTCAAAACTCAATTTAAAACATTAATAATTCACTTAAACAGAAAAATATTCAGAGAGCACAAAATTAGAACACACGCAGCCAGCCATCATTTTTAGAGAAAGGACGCCAGGCAGGCACAAAGGTACAGAGCAAAACAACAACTTCAAACAGTGTCGATGTCATGGACACGTCACCAAAAATTTATAAATTACAAGTTTAGAATTCACATTTTATATTTGTTCTCAATAAAACTTTATTTTGAAACTATTATTTTAAATTTTTATATATCATCTCTATTTAAATAATCCATTTATCTGTTAATTCTGTCAACTCAGCCTCGGTGACACCATGGAACATGCAACACAATCATTTACGATAAATTCTCAGTCAAAAAGTTGTCTGTATATCGATTACTCTGATATTTACTATAAAGTTTTATAGGTCTAGTGAAGTAATTGGCTAATATCGCCAAAGAGATAACGTAAAGATTAGATAATATCAGATGTCCTGCTAAACTGTACAACACCTAAGAGGAATGGAAATAAATTTTGCTAATATATATATTATATAAAATATTGAAAATTGAGGTTAGGCATAAATATTTACTGATCGGCGACCTAACAATCGACCGAGCCATACAACGTAGATCTTACCAAACACCTTGGCAGAAATTTATTGTGGCAAAACAGTATGCAATTTGAGGAACTAAAGGTCTTCACGTGGCTAATTATTGTAATGTATAAAACAACTAATAACCTATAAAAAATTACTTAGATGTAAAGAGCATATTTAACAACCCCAACAAAATAATTAAATGTATTAAGGAAGTAGGAGGTTACTGGGCGCATGAATACCGTAATAATTTGCATGCACCAATCAATAGTGGCATTGATAGGTGGCCAATAGTGAGCCGATTCAAAAATATTTGTATATATTCTACAAATAAATAGAATTTATAAAAATTGTTATTAGTCGATGTTTTGGATATGGCCCAAGGCAAAGAAATTATTAAATATATAACATAAGTAATATTTAATATTTTAATACGGTCTATTTGAGCCTTGAATGGCAGAGGACTAGAATATTCAAATTTTATGTAAATTTAGAAATCGGAAATGAGAATTGTAATTGAGAATGAGAACGACACTCGCCTGCCAACTGCCACCATGAGAGGTCACTAAAAATTATAGAGTGTAATACCTTGCTATATCTTGTAATAATTTAAAGTTAAATTGAATTACTAAATTTCTTATAAGACTTTGTGATGCTCTTATAAAGCAAAAGTCATTTTTAGTAATTTTTGTAACCCCTGGAAGAGACGACTCCGCTACAATATCCAGGACCACCAGGAGTTGGATCAACATCAGCGCTCATAAGAAAATTCCGACACGTGAGTGGAAAATATTGAAATAGTGATAGGGCGCCCTCAGTGCTTCGAAATTACATAAGATCAAAGCTAGCTCGTCGAAAGGGTTTTCTTATAAATTAAGAATTTGGTAAAAATACTTGCACAAGTAAATGTAGTATTAAAGGTATTTATTAGAAAAGTAACAAATCAATTCATATATTGGAAGATCTATAAATCAAAGAAGTATAAAATCTAGGCTGTTAATACATATTCATATGATCATTAATTTCTGCAATATAATTTGCGATAGTTTGTTGTAGCTCTGATTCCCTAGATGAATTGCTCTTTTATTCCTTCAGGTGCCGAATCTTGCACCCTGAGATAAAATTATTATTCAAGAAACCTATTAGATCTACAAATTTAATTATATATTTAAATTAATAA
>NW_024093140.1:0-14228 GCF_014356525.2 Nilaparvata lugens | reverse complement strand
CTACTAACATACTTTAGCTCAATATCATCACTAATTGATTTAGACAATGTCTTCAATTGTGAAACTCGAAATACTGTTTGGTTGTGCTATCTCCGTCAATATATCAGACATTGAATGCAATTTACTTTCAAACACTTTTTTAGTAATTAAATCAGACTGTAGTTTTTGGAAATATATTAGTGATATGCAAGTAATTGCTGTCTAAATATTTCCTATCTACTAAATCAGATGATTCAGATTGCAATTTTAGTGAATATATTTGTTGATATTTCAAGCAATTTACTGTCCAAGTATTCTTTGTTAACTAGCGGTGATGATTGATCAGTCTGTAGTTTTTGTATTATACTAGTTGAAACTTCCTTAATTTACTATCCAAGTTCTCTGTTAACTAGCGACGGCGACCACAATGGATCAGACTGTAGTTTAGTGAATATATTTGATGATATTTCAAGCAATTTACTGTCCAAGTATTCTCTGTTAACTAGCGGTGACAATGGATCAGACTGAAGTTATTGAATATATTTGATGATATTTCAAGCAATTTACTGTCCAAGTATTCTCTGTTAACTAGCGGTGACAATGGATCAGACTGAAGTTTATTGAATATATTTGATGATATTTCAAGCAATTTACTGTCCAAGTATTCTCTGTTAACTAGCGGTGACAATGGATCAGACTGAAGTTTATTGAATATATTGATGATAATTCAAGTAGTTTACTGTCTAAATATTCTCTACTTGCTGCCACTAATGATGATGATGATGCTGCTGCTGCTGCTGATTCACAACCACTGTTTGAAACTAATGGTGCTGTTGTATTAAACACATGATGGGTCTACCAAATCGATCTATTGTACTACTCACTGCAGTGGTGGCGGCGCTACTGCCCGACATCTCTATTCTTGTCAAGTGTTAAACACATACTAACGACTAAAAGCAGCAACATTGCCACCTAATATAATACCACTTTCTTTCAGTTCTTCAATAATAGAAGCTATTTCAACTGAATGTGATCTATTTCCCACCTGCTGTGATGAAAGCAGAATATCTAATCTGTCTATCAGTTCATTTGGATTATCCCAGTAGACATACTGTCGACTAGTAGATTCATTCTTATAAACCCATACCTAACAGCTGCCGCTGCCGCTGCATCATCAATCCTAGATCTTTTCTTTTCTACTACTACTCGATGGAAATAAAGATTGAATAATTTGTGATTTATAGCCTGTATTTTCTTTACATACCGCGTCTATCTAAATGAGCAGCGGTGAGCTGCAATATTTACGATATTTTCTTAAATCACGTTCGTGTTACAGTTTCTGGTCAGGCTGTTTTTTTAATAGAAGTCACACAAAACCAACTGGTAAACGATACTATTATTGTCGATATTAAATAACCATTGGCAATACTAATATCCTTTACACCATATAGTATTCATTTACTTTACTATCATAACATATACCATAAGATATACAATTATTCATTTTTCATTATGAAATTCACGTATATACTCATCAATAAATCCACTGTTATTGTTGTTTTATTCAAAATATCACTTACATTAGTCTATTCAACCCTCATCCACATCCATTTCCTTGCCCGTATCTTTCTCTCCTCCTCCTCCTCCTCCTCCTCCTCTCCTCCTCCTCCTCCCTCTCATGTCCTCTGATTCTTCTTTAAGTCTGCTGCTACTAGTGTGGCATGTTGTACAGTGTATCTTTCAATTGTTTTAGTGGATTGATAATTGGTTCTAATGATTTTTGTCTAATCGTATCATTTTCCCTAATCATACTAGTTAATGATCTATGTTTATTAATAATTGACTTACGCAAACCTTTTATCATGTCAATTACTTTACTAGTATGACGATGATGATCACGTTGCACTAGTCTTCGCCGGCGCCCTCCTCTTTGTTTTTTTCTTTTTAATTTAATTTTACGCATATTGCTAGTAGTAGAACGATAATTAGTTCTTTCACCTACACTGGCCAACAACAAATGATGAGAATTGACACATGTCAATTGGTGGTATTGTAGCAATATTTATTGTTACAATTATGAGTGATGAGAATTATGCAAATTAGCCTGAGAAGTTAGCCTGTTATAAAAATGGATTGTGCTGTTCTGCTTTTCTGTGTTGTGTTGTGTTGACTCTGTAAGTGTGTGCATAGAAGCTAGGATCCTAGGAATAACATCAATTTCCCTGGAGCAACAGTCTAGTTCATGAACCTTGCTTTTGCGTGTGTAGTGTCGACTATAGGTGTGTGTGTAGAGTTGTGGGAAGATCAACGATTTTCCGAGAATATAAGTCTGGTTCACAACCTTATAAGGCAAGGAATTATAGCTGCCTAGGAAAAATAGCTGTCACTTGGTGGGAGAATGTATCTTGAATTGTAGTTGTAACGTCTCTTTCTATTGGTGGAAATTTTTCTAGAGTATAGTAACTGCCAATCACAGTTGGTGTTGGTTAGGTCTATTTAGTATGGACGATCTCACAGCTGTCCACCTCAAGACGAGAAAAGCGAAGTGGCTTCACTCAGCATCTGTCCTCCGACATAAGCAGTACTAAATAATGTAGTCTGATCAGAACTTTGTATTAATCTTGGCTTCCATGCCAGCTTTAGGCCTTTTAGAGCGAATTGTGCCGTGCTTTGAATTTAGAATTTAGAAGCACACACAATATAACTTAACAAAAGGGATACTTGATAAACATACCTAGTGCTAGAGAACGGGAAACCAGAAATGACAAGAGAGACAACGAAATAGAGAGAAGGTATCAACTATATTGTCACCTCTTACAGTTAAATTCAAACATTAATAAAACAAAGAAGTTACATCATGAAACCGAAAAAAAAAATTACTAAATTAGAAAGTTATCTCTGATATACTTAATTCGGTAATAACCTACTCTGTATGCTCTACATTTGAAAACGTTTTAGATTGAATCATAAGAAGCTTAAAGGACTCTAATTTCAGAAAGAAGAATTAAAAATCATCATAAATAACCATACATATGTTAAGAAAAGATCCACTTAAAATTCATAAAATTCTTAGAACATTAAATTTAGAACACACTTGGAAACTTTAAAACACTATCAAAACATTATCAAATATTAATGATCCCCAATAATAACTATTCTGTATCTTTATGTCATGAAAGCTACAAAGACAAACATTCCTCAAGTATCACATCATGGTATACTACCTTAAAAAAAACTATTCAAAAATATATGTCATCAAAACAAATTTAGGAAAGGTTAGGGTCCTTGAAACTTCATTTGATCCTTTACAACTTTAAGATGAGAATTATTTTAAAACATTAAATTAATCAATAAGGGACATTTAAAAATTCATGTACTCATTCAACTTTTAGTAGTTTAGAAGATTATAATTATTTATAAATTTAAAGAAAACTGAAATTCCCAGCTGGATCCTTACAGAGAAAATATGGCCTCACTTTTCAATGTAAAGATACAACCGAAAATCTATTACTCAAACCAAATTAATAAAATTAATAAACTATCTATCCCCAATAATATCTCAAAATTATGATTTAACAAAAGTCTAATTCCGCACGTTTTAATTGATTGAAAGTCTGTCGTCACTAAAACCCATTTTGTCACATCCGGAGTTCCTGGGACGTTCGTTTAATTTGGAAAAAGTTGTTACCTCATAGCTGTTTCTTCAACTTGAATCTAGGCTCGGTGATCGAGCTCTACATGTCCAGATGGACAGGAGACGGCATACCCCAAGCTTCTAGGACGGCCATCGATTCAGAGGCGTCTCAGCGGCTTAAAGACACACGTTCATGAACCCATGAAATGATAGATTCGTACGTTGATCCCATACTTGATGTTCCGTACTTACACCGCTGTTAGAATAAAAATAAACTAGGATAAAACCAATTAACTTAACTTCAGTTACATAATAAAACAACCTACTTTAGGTATATAGCTCAATTACTTTAAAACATAAGTAGGCATTACCTACTTCAATCTCTTGATATAAAAGAATAGAATTTATTTGTAATAAGGGTTACGCCCTATACACAAAGCGATGAGTACATAGTATTCCATAATAGGCCTACATAATTCACAAGTTGATTGAACAACTTCCATATCACTTTCGAGTATAGTTGTTTAATATCAAAAAGATTCTCTTGAAAAATTATATGATATTTAGGTGATTTCTCCCTAGTCAAAATCATTGAAATGATTTCAAATATGACAAATAAAGATGATAAAATTACTAATAGAATTAATCATAAAATACAGTCTCTGAAAATCTCACAAATTGACAGATCTATTTTTATAAATAATAATAGCTTTCTCTTCAGAAATAATACAAGCCAAAAATATCTTAATTCCTTCTAATAGACACTCTATATTTCTACAAAACATATACCGTTCATTTTCTTACAACATTTTTCAGTTTGAATTACGATTTCCATCTTCCATTCAAATCAAAAGGACTATTCTCAATTTTTACACTTTAATTACGGTACATTACAATAAATACTTTGATGGAAGCTTTCATTGAAGATAATTTCCTTAATTAAATTATAAATCTATGACGTACCTTTAGTAGCGGTTACAGGAGAAAAATCTCCATTGTGAGGTGACCATTTGATACTCTCTCTCTCTTCTTAATTAAAGCGACTACATAGGCAAAAAACTAAAAATGCTGCTGGAACAAAAGGTTCCAGAGCCAAACACTAAAAATCCTAAACCTGGCATGGAAGCCATGGTTAACACCAAGTTCTGATCAGACTACATTATTTAGTACTGCTTATGTCGGAGGACAGATGCTGAGTGAAGCCACTTCGCTTTTCTCGTCTTGAGGTGGACAGCTGTGAGATCGTCCATACTAAATAGACCTAACCAACACCAACTGTGATTGGCAGTTACTATACTCTAGAAAAATTTCCACCAATAGAAAGAGACGTTACAACTACAATTCAAGATACATTCTCCCACCAAGTGACAGCTATTTTTCCTAGGCAGCTATAAATTCCTTGCCTTATAAGGTTGTGAACCAGACTTATATTCTCGGAAAATCGTTGATCTTCCCACAACTTCTACACACACACCTATAGAGTCGACACTACACAACGCAAAAAGCAAGGTTCATGAACTAGACTGTTGCTCCAGGAAAATTGATGTTATTCCTAGGATCCTAGCTTCTACGCACACACTCACAGAGTCAACACAACACAACACAGAAAAGCAGAACAGCACAATCCATTTTTATAACAGGCTAACTTCTCAGGCTAATTTGCATAATTCTCATCACTCATAATTGTAACAATAAATATTGCTACAATACTCCCCCTTCTTGAGTGTGGAACACCGGGTTAAGTCGTAAAAAAATTTGGCAGAAAACAACATGACAATGCTATTGGTAACACCCTGTATAAGACCAATAACTACAAAAAGGAATTATTCACCTCAAAATTTCAAATAAAATACCAATAATGAATCTCAAACTAATCAAACTCGAACTACAATCATGTGAAAGCAACAAAATTTTGAATGAATTTTAAAGAACTAGCCATAAACATCAGGAGGAACAAGCAAAATAACCAACTTCAAAATTTTTTATTAACCAAGTGGACTAGCAACAAATTTCGATCTCATAAAAGTTAAGACAAATCACCATGAAGGTCATCAACTAATTTGGAATAATCAAGATATCTAAGAAAACAAGGTGGAATACTTGTGAAATTTTGCAATATAAGACACCAAAAATTTTTGTAAAGTCAACTAGAAATTGTGCAAAACCAGCTGCCAAACTCCACATCTAGACGGGCCCTGTCTCATATGAAGCTAAACAACCAGTAATAGACATCAATCAACAGTGACAAAATAAAATCAAAATTAATAAAACGACCAAAATATTTAAAGAGACTCTCCAATCAATCCTCTGCTGTTAAGTTCATAATCAGATTATCCCATAGCTAACCTCAACAAAAAAAAATTTAAAATGAAAACAACAAATTAAAAAAAAATTATCAAATTATCACAATCATATGACCAGACCATCATAACTCGACAAGTTGTTAAAATCGAGCAACTGACATTTGACGCATCTCACCACTGAAACAGCTGACGGCCGCCTCATGTCAAAGCAACCCTGACCTACGTATGCAACCGCTTTTCAATGTCATGAAGCCAATAACTACACAGAGTTAACTCACATGCAACGATGTTAGCAGCTTACGTATCATGATACACGTTGACCTTGATACACGTATCAACTTAGCAATAAAACTCATATCACCCATTTATACTCTCTATCTCGTTTTCCGTTCCTTGCACCTTGTGCAACAAATAACGTCGGTTACAGCTGAAGATAAAGGACATCGCGAATTGTCCCACAATTACCTAGCAACACCTACGCTACAATTCTGAATTTTCCCTTTTGGAAAAGACTAAGATCTTCACTGTTTCACAAACAGAGATACAACTATTCAGTACATCATTACCACTTAATTTCCGTTACTCATTACTCACTTGGGACAGCAACATTTGAGGACAATACACATACACCAGTATACCTACTATTTGTGCTTCCTATCACCTCGGTACAACCACAGTATCACAACTAATGGACCTTGGCAACTCAAAAAAAATAGCTTACTACAATATTCTCTCAACACATCAAATTACTACTTACTATCTTCTCCTTGTATACTCAATTAAACTCATTTCTCCAGCACATGAAGAAATATGACATAACAAATGCCTAGGCCAATGATCATGATAACAGACACTGAATTACCTATCATAAAGAAAATTTTTCCACTATCGACTAGTATATAACTGAACTAAGCTCCACCAAAAATATTTGAACAAAATTTTATACTGCCTACCACACTCAAAGAAGAACCTTCAGAAACTCAAACCTTTATTTTGAGAATTCCATTGACAAAGACAAGCTAAAGCAAACAACATAAGCATTTTCTCAAGATTAATAAAAAAAAATAGTTCCATATTCTATAGTACTGAAACTGTTCCATTCCCGTTACATATTCCCTTTTTTTTATCATCACAAAAGTTGTGAAAAATGAGTTACCTAGATTTTCTTCCGTTCCTATTTTATATTTTTGTTTTATTCAATCACTTTTCCATGTTTATGTTATATTAAAGAACTACCTTTCCTATTCTTCTACATTTCCCAATACTTTCCCCTTGTAATATTAATCAACTTTTGCTATAATTATTGAAGGGCATGATTCTATATCCTGTCTATCTTATTCAATATTATTCTTCACTTTATTATTACCATCATAAAAGATTCCTAGAAATTCAAGGTCACAGATACTAAACCAACACTATAATTATTGAATCTCCCTAATTATCCTCACAATACTGCAACAAAAAATAATCAATTATCCTATCACCAAGTAAAATTAATTCTCATAATCAATTATCACCATACATTCAAATATTATTTATTTATTTTTAATTTCCCCAATTTCTCTGTATTGAAATAAATTACTTTCCACTGTCTGCATCACCAAATTAACTATAGCAGTATACTATTTATTATATAAATCCCACTAAACTCTATAAAATTTTCTAAATTTTTTCATTATTATACTTATTTCAAATTCACATTGACTTATTATTAGTTTAACTTTTCCTATTAATTAAATCTTTAGATTTCCACTACCCACATTATTTAGAAAAAAAATTTTTCCCCAAAAAATTAGATAATAAATTTTGACAGTGTATTGTGGCCATTCCCAGCTATCAATCTAACGAACCTTTCAACTGAGGCTTACCCTAAAATTTCAAAAAAAAACTCCTGATCTTGGTTAGCATTCCATCTATTTTCTTCAGACCCCCATAAATCTTCAGAAAGGAACCACACCATTCAACAGAATAACCCAATTTTAGCTCATACTACTCTGAGTACCTTTTGCTAAAATTCTACCTTCCATTCCACAAATACAACAAGGATAGTCCCAGCTATTAACCTTGATTTGTCATATGGACCTCATCTGAGTAGTGCCCCTTATACCTGGCGACACTCACTCCAGATACTTAATTCATCAAACAAAACTACAACTTCAACAGATAAGATTTCACATCTACCTATCTAAGCTCAAAAAAAAAATTACCACGCCTAAAGGAAACGTTAACAAACCCTATCACGTCTGACAACTCTCTTTACAATGCCAGACCACAAAATACACCCTATATTTTTATACCACATTACTGACCCTAACAATGAAAATATTAAACAACTGAAATTCCAGTACTAATCAGATAACTAAATTTTGATAGACGAACATCTCAAACAATATAATAAAGGATAGACAATGTTTGTCTCGGCACCAACCTTACAGTATGTTGGCTCACAGACCCGCTATTGAAGATCAGCATCACGGACAACATCAAGACTCAACACTGCAGCCATCGTCTATCAGCTCAATCAAACGCAAAATCGCCATTCACAAGACTTGGTGGTCTTTGATGCAACACTGAAATTAGGTTTTCATTAGAAGATGCAAGGACTAGTTTAAACACAAAATCAAAACTCAAACAAACAAAATAAATTCAACTAAATCAATCAATTATTATTTTTCTGCTATACTCCTCAAATCTAACCTTCCTTCAACTTTATTCTCAATTATCCAGACTACAATCTGCAATGCTACTGTCACTACAGTCTTCTGACATATCATAACTTCCACTAAATTTCTGACTATCCCTAACATGTCATTTTCTATAAGAATCTCGAAACATAAAATTGTCCCTACACCAGTATAATGCCTTGAGTGCCCTAGCTCAAGCTAAATGGAAACACAGACAGGGAAAATATTAATATTGATCACATTAATAAAATAATAAAAAAATTCAACTTCAATTAGTTTATCTTCAGCATTTGTATGCTGCTCCAAACTTCAATACTCATTTCTGGAATCAAGCATTCATTAGCCATAAGAATGTTTATCAATTTTATGAATAAACTGATTTGAAATTAACATAATAAGTCAGCAAAAAGAGCAAAAGAAGCAGAGTTGCGCAGCGAATTGTGCCGTGCTTTAAATTTAGAAAGTTAATTTTGAATTTAACTGTAAGAGGTGACAATATAGTTGATACCTTCTCTCTATTTCGTTGTCTCTCTTGTCATTTCTGGTTTCCCGTTCTCTAGCACTAGGTATGTTTATCAAGTATCCCTTTTGTTAAGTTATATTGTGTGTGCTTCTAAATTCTAAATTCAAAATTAACTTTCTAAATTCAAAGCACGGCACAATTCGCTGCGCAACTCTGCTTCTTTTGCTCTTTTTGCTGACTTATTATGTTAATTTCAAATCAGTTTATTCATAAAATTGATACACACTTGGATCAATATACTTACCAAGACAATTATGATATTTACCAGCATCTGGTTTACACTCAGTGAAAATTGAAATAAAACTATGATTTCCGCCGCTTTGCCATACATGTGAACATAGATTTCTGAATGCAACAAATGTCATATCAGTTCCGACAAAATCCCTAAATATTAGTTTTAAATTGTGCATATCCATTTTAAAAATAATCAGCATATTTGCATTGTCTCTGATATGATGTTTTGAAATTGTGCCATAGCTTTGAATTAAGTACACACAATCTATGCTTTTGTGTCTGCCCATTGTGAAAAAATTACGTATTTGCGGCACACGTGTAACATTCAATCGTCAAAAATTATCAGTGAATGAGTGTCGATATCATTCGGTTGCGGTATACATTCAATATTGTCAGATTTATAGTAGTTTACACACTTGAGTTTTGAAAAAACAACATCCAATAGTTGATATTTTTCCTGATACAAAGACTTACTGAACAAGTATAGGTTTTTGAATTTTAATCCATTTTTATCGAATATTAAATTCAGCAGTACATTTGTCTTTCCACAATTTGATGCACCGCAAATTAGAATTCTAGCTGAACTTGGCAAAAACTCACCATGCTTTTTTCTATCTAGACAATTTTTGCCGCCCACTTGTTTTGTATCTACAATTAGATTATCAAAGTTAACTATTGCTATTGACTCTTTTGCTGTCGTCATAATAATAACTCTTGCTGCGCGTGCGCGCTTGCTGTTTACACATGCGTGTCTACAGTTCAACTATGCTGTTAACATCGCTACATCCGATGTGTGTGTGTGTGTGGTGTGTGTGTGTGTGTGTGTGTGTGTGTGTGTGTGTGTGTATACTACAAGCGGTTTATGAATGAAGAAAACACGCACATACAATGTTCACAGTTTATTAAAATACTAGATACATACAAATTTAGCAGCAGCAGCAGCTAAACAAGCGTATCTTACAAAGTTGACAAAAAGTTGAAAATACATACATTAGTTGACAGCTGCATACATAAAAGGTGAAAATATACATACAAAGTTGACAGCAGCTGCTGCAGTAAGGTAAGTGGCGACAAATCTAGTGATAATACATAGACAAAGTTGACAGTGTTAATATTATAAAAAATTATTACAAAGCGTGTGTCTTTCACATAATACAGTATAGCACCAGCGTCGCACGCATTAATTAAGATTAGCCATTGACATGCAATAATCTAAAATATAAATTAATATCTTTTCTTTCTTCTTATCATCATCATCATCATCAACATCGGCTACATTAAAGTCTATTGATTTAATTTGCGAGTAAAGTATGTTTAGTTGCATAGAAAATTGAGCACAAATACAAGTATCTACTACATCAAATACGCTGCTTGCATCTTTTAAATTTTTATATGAACATATACCTAAATGAAACCTACTATCATCATCATCATCATCATCATCATCATCAACAACATTGCTGAAAAATGTTTTTTTACATAAGCCAACTAGAAAGCATTTTTCAATATCAACACGTTTTACACACATCGCTTTAAGCGTACACAAAAGATCAATTAATCTTTTAATAATACTACACGCATCGTTACCATTCAGCAAATAGAACAACAGTGGCGCATCCATAGCCATTGACATTATGTTTATATCATATCTGAAACAATATGCAAATAAATTTAATGATTTTTGCGTGTTGCACACAGATTCTTCTTCTTCTTCTTGTTTACAGACGGAGTAATATATCACTCTTATCTATCCAGCTAGTTTTATCAAAGCCTAACCATTTAACAAGATATTTTGTTTGATTTTCGTATTATTCGTTCAACTAAATATGTATTTTGTTCGGACGGTGTTAAGTTTGTTTTCATCAATTGTTCACTATAAAATCTACCTTGTATGATTTCATTGTTAAGATCGCGAATTACATAGGTTGGCGGTTGTGTGGGAAAAACACCGTGAATTATAAACAGTTCTGGCGACCAATTTAATCTAAAACTTTTATCAAAAACCTGTCGAAACTTACTTATTCGCACTACGTCGCCTAATGCAAACTTTGGTCGATAAACTGTACGCGGCGATGGCGACTGTTTTGTCTTTTTCTTCAACTGTAACATGATCAAATGCTTTTCATGACGTCGTCTAACACTGGCCGGCGTCATGCCAATCGCTGAATGAATAGTGTTATTATATTGATAAACAATGTCCGGCAAAATGTTTAACCATTTTTGCGTACCGTTAGCAGTTAGTCATTCATACAAACGTGATTTCAGTGTTCGGTTCAATCTTTCAACAAAAGCTGCCTTAATTTCAGAAAATACACTGTAATGATTAATGTTCAACCTATCGAATAGTTGTTTAACATCCTTATTGTAAAATTTGCGACCTAAATCGCTTTGCACATTTTTATACCCTTATTTAATACTAATATTCGCGCTAATTTTCGTTCAACTTCTTTTCCTTTTTAGTTTTTAATGGTTCAGCAAAAGCATAACGTGAAAACAATTAATTGCAATCAAAACATAACGATAGCCGTTGTTTGCTCTAGCAAATTCTGGCAATTCAATTAAATCAATTTGAATGAGGTCTTTTATTCCTTTTAATATATATTTACGTCTGTTGAATTTTCTTCGCGCTGGACGGTGCAATTCCTGAGCAATTTTCTGTTGCAAATCTGACATATTTGCGGTTTCGATCTCCCCCCTACACGAATGTGCGCGTGTGATTGTTTTTGCTAGAGTTCAGTCACACCTGCAGCACTACTGCTGCCCAGACAGCGATCTTTCTTCTTCTTCTCTTCTTCTTCTTTAGACGGATGTTGTTTCTGCCGCCTTCTTCTTCTTCTTCGTGTTCGACACTGAGCTGAGCGACGCTTGTTGAACTGGTTTCATTAATAGCTTCTTGCTCCTCGCTCTCTCTCTCTCTCTTTCACTCTCACTGCTGCGATCAATCTGACGTAACAGCAGTCCCGCCGCTAGCCGCGTTGCTGCTATCAATATCTTCTCTTCTTCTCTCTTCTATTAAATAATGACCCCACGCTTTCGTATCTATACCGTTTGATTCAATGTATTTTTTGTGTCAAATGGTGATAATGCAACTTTGGCACACGATATTTGATAATATCATGCGAATAACTGCGTAATTGTGAAAAGCATTCACGTTGAACTAATCTATCTGTCAGAGCATTTCATGTACATGTCATATCTTAGTTTATTGTTTATAATTGTTCTTGCTACGCCTTTAGCTGCGTGCTTGCTAAACTTTTCATAAGAACTAACCTTAATACTACTATTATTATTACTACTACTACTACTACTACTAATGTCACTACTAGCACTACTGCTTAGTACATATTCAAAACTGTAAAGTTTCGCACGAAGTCCACAAAAAGCCGTAATAATTCCAGATTTTAATTCATCTTTAAATGTGCCAGGCACACCATGGTTCAATTGACTATAACAACAATGTGTGACAGGATAAGCACTTGTGTCAAAATGTTGAAGATTTTGTTTGATAACTGCATAGATATCGTCCGATTTGATATGGTATAGCAACGAGTCTGTATCGCTCATGCACAATTTAACACAGCTCGGATCGAACATTTTCAAGAAAATGTTGTAGTGGAAATTGAACATTGTAAATTTACTCAAATCAAGAATTGAAAAACCAGCATAAATTGGACGATCTAATTTTATTTCTGTTTTACACATTTGTACAGCAACAATGTCTTTGTCAACACAATCCATCGTTTACAGCTTGGTTTTGCAATCAAACTTTCCAATTTTTTTCTGACAAGTGATTAGCTTAAAATCTATTCTTTTCCTATTATTCTCCATCAACTTTCCGAACAGACTATTTGAAAGAAATTTAAAGAGGGTACGTTCAAATGAATTTTTTGCTTCCTTTCTCAGTTGCGCATTCAAATCAATAAATGGTTTAAGCCAGTACGACTGATGAAAAGCGATTACTCTATGTACAGCAGTCAATTTCATGCCCAAGCTTAAATAAAGTTTCAAATTTCTATAGTGGAGTACATATCGTTTACGATTATAATGGGTGGCTAAAAGACGTGATGACGCGGTGGCGCGGCAGAGGCGTTGTGTCGGGAGACGGGCGGCGCGCGGCCGCTTCTCTGCGCAGAGCAACAGTGTTGTCTGTTTGATATGGAGAGAACAGGTTGTAAGGCGCTGATCTTTTAATGGTGCCAGGGGGAAGCTGTTATGTAATTGGTGTAAATTAACTGGATAGGACAGGTCTGCTTCAATTATATAGCCAGTCTCGGCTTCATCGTGTATGCTTGTAAAATCGCCTAAAGCCATAATTTCATTTTGTGATAAAAATCTGAAATTTGATTCAGGTAGCTTGTAGGCAATCATTGTATGTGCGTATGCTTGTACAATCAGATAGAGCAAAAAACTATTTTCATAGCCGGGTTATAATTTACGCCCATATATTTATTGTTGCGACTGCATGACGGTGGGGAATAACTGACAGACCACCGCGTAAACCAGATTCTATGAGCAAGTTCATATCAGCATTGCTAATTAATTCTAAACGTACTTTAGTCAAATAACATTGCATTCAACGAAAAATGCGGTAACGATACAAAGTGTGATACATCCAGTTTGTAATTGTAAAAAATACAGTCCTGAATTTTGAAAAATATCTGCCAGCAGTAAGCAATCTGACAAAAGGTAGAGATCATGATATTCACCCAATGAGTTTATGTTAAATTCGCGCCAAACTTTCTGCGCATGCTCATAATCGTCTACTTGCAATGCTGTATTATTAAGTGTACTGTAAAATGAGTCAATTGCCGGCAATTGCTGTTCTTCAAATTTTTCAGCATCTGTTATGTACTGATACGGGTACACGCCTT